>NC_060191.1:2002253-2012253 GCF_021184085.1 Oncorhynchus gorbuscha
AGTGGGTTTTGTCCAACATGTCTCTGGACCCACTCACTGTCACAGTCATACGCTGGACCTAGTTTTGTCCCATGGAATAAATGTTGTGGATCTTAATGTTTTTCCTCATAATCCTGGACTATCGGACCACCATTTTATTACGTTTGCAATTGCAACAATTAATCTGCTCAGACCCCAACCAAGGACCATCAAAAGTCGTGCTATAAATTCACAGACAACACAAAGATTCCTTGATGCCCTTCCAGACTCCCTCTGCCTACCCAAGGACGCCAGAGGACAAAAATCAGTTAACCACCTAACTGAGGATCTTGATTTAACCTTGCGCAATACCCTAGATGCAGTTGCACCCCTATAAAACTAAAAACATTTCTCATAAGAAACTAGCTCCCTGGTACACAGAAAATACCCGAGCTCTGAAGCACGCTTCCAGAAAATTGGAACGGAAATGGCGCCACACCAAACTGGAAGTCTTCCGACTAGCTTCCGACTAAATAGCCTGACAAAATAAAGTGATGATTAAAAGCATCCCATGTCACACTCTTTTCAGTAATGATGCCAGTGTCTGACAAAACGTGCTCAGGCAGTGGAGGGGAAGAATTTTCACACTTCAGTGAATTACATAACTGTTTTTAAAAAATGTTTGGAAGGAGTCAGAGATAAAAAGCAGATTGATTTAGTTGTCTTAACCACAGGAGGTTGGTGGCACCTTAATTGGGGAGGACGGGCTCGTGGTAATGGCTGGAACGTAATAAGTGGAATGGTATCAGATACATCTAACATATGGTTGCCATGTGTTTGATACCATTCCATTCGCTCCATTCCAGCCATTACCACGAGCCCGTCCTCCCTCAGCAGCCTCCACTGTTCTTAACCCTTTACACTCGTGGGAATTGGCCTACAGTATATGGACAAGGCTAAATTGAAGTGTGTGTGTGTTTAAAATGTTTCTTACAGAAGAAATATGAAAGTGTATGCATAACCATGGTAGCAATGGAAAGGGAACAGTTTGGCGATTATAGGAACATTATTAGACAACAGTTCACCAGACACCAGACTAAGTCCAAACATTACGCTGTCGACTTTATGTGCATTTTACATTTACTGTACTTGTTGCCTCATTTGTTTAACACAATTAGAAAATACTCTGGACACATTCAGTAACATGATATGAATATTTGTGTAAAATGTGTGGTAGGACGAACTGGTGTCTCCAAGTGGACACACACCTCTTTAAAGTGTACACAGTTCTCTAAGTCATGTCAATGCACTTTTATGACTCAAAGAAGAGTCTTCAGCTAACTATAGGGTACTTTTTTGAGCTCTCTTAACTGTGCCATTGAGGATGTAGTGCAAACACACTTGTAGTTGTGTTGTTTGGAACACAACCTTGCATCCCTGCCATCACACAATTACTGCTGTTGTTTACGCAATCCAGAAACGGTCCATTATAAATGGTAATCAGGGCCAGGTGTGCATCGTTTCAAAGCCTGTTCTATTATTGACATGACTATCTAAGTTATAACATAGGATATTACAGTGCCAGGCTTTCACAATGCAATTCAGGGAAATGGATCATCACTTTGGAGCGCATAGAAAGGAGTCTTCGGTCCACTCAGGTACGTGTTTCGTGGGCAAATCTTCTTCACAAAAGACAAACACAGGCTCATTCTGTTCTGAACAACCCAGGGTATGACAGCATGTCATCTTGTAACTGTGCCTCTAACAGGCTCATTGTGTTCAGAACAACCCAGGGTATGACAGCATGTCATCTTGTAACTGTACAGCAAACAGGCTCATTGTGTTCAGAACAACCCAGGGTATGACAGCATGTCATCTTGTAACTGTGCCTCTAACAGACTCATTGTGTTCAGAACAACCCAGGGTATGACAGCATGTCATCTTGTAACTGTGCCTCTAACAGGCTCATTGTGTTCAGAACAACACAGGGTATGACAGCATGTCATCTTGTAACTGTGCCTCTAACAGACTCATTGTGTTCAGAACAACCCAGGGTATGACAGCATGTCATCTTGTAACTGTGCCTCTAACAGACTCATTGTGTTCAGAACAACACAGGGTATGACAGCATGTCATCTTGTAACTGTGCCTCTAACAGGCTCATTGTGTTCAGAACAACACAGGGTATGACAGCATATCATCTTGTAACTGTGCCTCTAACAGGCTCATTGTGTTCAGAACAACACAGGGTATGACAGCATGTCATCTTGTAACTGTGCCTCTAACAGACTCATTGTGTTCAGAACAACCCAGGGTATGACAGCATGTCATCTTGTAACTGTGCCTCTAACAGGTTCATTGTGTTCAGAACAACCCAGGGTATGACAGCATGTCATCTTGTAACTGTGCCTCTAACAGACTCATTGTGTTCAGAACAACACAGGGTATGACAGCATGTCATCTTGTAACTGTGCCTCTAACAGACTCATTGTGTTCAGAACAACCCAGGGTATGACAGCATGTCATCTTGTAACTGTGCCTCTAACAGACTCATTGTGTTCAGAACAACACAGGGTATGACAGCATGTCATCTTGTAACTGTGCCTCTAACAGGCTCATTGTGTTCAGAACAACACAGGGTATGACAGCATGTCATCTTGTAACTGTGCCTCTAACAGACTCATTGTGTTCAGAACAACACAGGGTATGACAGCATGTCATCTTGTAACTGTGCCTCTAACAGACTCATTGTGTTCTGAACAACCCAGGGTATGACAGCATGTCATCTTGTAACTGTGCCTCTAACAGACTCATTCTGTTCAGAACAACCCAGGGTATGACAGCATGTCATCTTGTAACTGTGCCTCTAACAGACTCATTGTGTTCTGAACAACCCAGGGTATGACAGCATGTCATCTTGTAACTGTGCCTCTAACAGACTCATTGTGTTCAGAACAACCCAGTGTATGACAGCATGTCATCTTGTAACTGTGCCTCTAACATAGTGATCATAAACATCAACACTGTGTGAGTTTCATGATATGGTGCATTTGGACTCACAGGTGTTTGGCTTACATGACATCAAAGCGTTATTTAATATACTTCTCAACATCTCATCTTTCAGAACACATCGAGACTTCTTTGTGTACTATATTTCCCTCACTTAGACAACCAAACATGTGCAAAAGTTGCCTAATCAGCAGGAGGGATGGGGGAAACTTCTAGATGCGCGAGGTGTTCAAGTTCAGAATGTCTGTCAGTCAAAACTCAAACAGCGCTGTGAAGTGGAGAGCCTGAGCTCTGACGTCATGTATAGAATGTTACTGTACATCCACAGCGTTCCAGTTTAGGCATTTATCAGTGTCCAAGTCTGCCATTTCAACCCTAAACAGGTACAGTACGAGTGTAGTGGGCAACTCCAAATAGTACATCTGTTTCTAAGTTGTCTGAAAGATAACGTGTGTCTTCAACACACAGAGGCCTGTTGTGGAATAAAGCCCCCCAAACACTGTCTTTCTCTCTCTGCTTCTCGGTTACTCTAAACAGGACACAAATAGACACACACATGGGCATGCGTGCTTGCATTTGTGTACTTGCATGTGTTTGTGTGTGTGCGTGTGCGTGCATTTGTGTGTGTGTGTGTGTGTGTGTGTGTGTGTGTGTGTGTGTGTGTGTGTGTGTGTGTGTGTGTGTGTGTGTGTGTGTGTGTGTGTGTGTGTGTGTGTGTGTGTGTGTGTGTGTGTGTGTGTGTGTGTGTGTGTGTGTGTGTGTGTAAAGTAATGCTGTTTTGTAGTGGACACAGTTCTAAGCCTCAGTGTGCTGAGGACAGCAGAGTGTCTTTATCTCCTCCTTCACCACTTATAGAGGTTTCCTACCTCTGTGGGTTGGACACACACTCCCACTTACACCATTAATACACCATCACAGCCCACAATGCACTTCACCACTTATAGAGGTCTTCTATCCCCGCTATGTCAGATAGCAATCCCACAGTGAAGGTGGGGAATGCACACACACACACGCACGTACGCACGCACGCACACACACGCACGCACGCACGCACGCACGCACGCACGCACGCACGCACGCACGCACGCACACACACACACACACACACACACACACACACACACACACACACACACACACACACACACACACACACACACACACACACACATTGATAGCAATTACAGGCGAGTCCGTCCCTCCTGCCGGCATGGGTCAGAAGTAATACACTTACTACAGTTCCACCTGAAATCATTTGGACGCACACGCACACACATACACACACACAGACCAACTCACCGACGTATCCGTGTGGATGTTTGTGTTTGTCTGAAGTAAATTATAGAAGACTGCTGTGGTTCTGATCACCTGTGCTGCTGATGAAATGTTGATGCTACAAAGACTGTGGCAGCTGTGTTTTTAACCTGCACCTGTTTACGTGTGTGTGTGTGTGTGTGTGTGTGTGTGTGTGTGTGTGTGTGTGTGTGTGTGTGTGTGTGTGTGTGTGTGTGTGTGTGTGTGTGTGTGTGTGTGTGTGTGTGTGTGTGTGTGTGTGTGTGTGTGTGTGTATTGTCTGTTGTGTTTTTGCTTTGTCTGCAGAAGTAAACACACAGGGGATAATAGAGCAGCAAGACGTTGCTATACAAGCCTTCTGGAAAGCTTCTCTACCCACTGTAGCACTAAAGACCAGTCAAACATATAGTACATCTACTATAACCCTAAAGACCAGTTAAACATACAGTCTACCTACTGCAGTACTAAAGACCAGTCAAACATATAGTACATCTACTATAACCCTAAAGACCAGTTAAACATACAGTTTACCTATTGTAGCCCTAAAGACCAGTCAAACATACAGTCTACCTACTGTAGCCCTAAAGACCAGGCAAACATACAGTCTACCTACTGTAGCATTAAAGACTAGTCAAACATACAGTACATCTACTATAACCCTAAAGACCAGTCAAACATACAGTACATCTACTATAACCCTAAAGACCAGTCAAACATACAGTCTACCTACTGTAGCCCTAAAGACCTGTCAAACATACAGTCTACTTACTGTAGACCTAAAGACCAGTCAAACGTATAGTACATCTACTATAACCCTAAAGACCAGTCAAACATACAGTACATCTACTATAACCCTAAAGACCAGTCAAACATACAGTACATCTACTATAACCCTAAAGACCAGTCAAACATACAGTACATCTACTATAACCCTAAAGACCAGTCAAACATATAGTACATCTACTATAACCCTAAAGACCAGTCAAACATACAGTACATCTACTATAACCCTAAAGACCAGTCAAACATACAGTACATCTACTATAACCCTAAAGACCAGTCAAACATATAGTACATCTACTATAACCCTAAAGACCAGTCAAACATACAGTACATCTACTATAACCCTAAAGACCAGTCAAACATACAGTACATCTACTATAACCCTAAAGACCAGTCAAACTTATAGTACATCTACTATAACCCTAAAGACTAGTCAAACATACAGTACATCTACTATAACCCTAATGACCAGTCAAACATACAGTACATCTACTATAACCCTAAAGACCAGTCAAACATACAGTACATCTACTATAACCCTAAAGACCAGTCAAACATACAGTACATCTACTATAACCCTAAAGACCAGTCAAACGTATAGTACATCTACTATAACCCTAATGACCAGTCAAACGTATAGTACATCTACTATAACCCTAAAGACCAGTCAAACGTATAGTACATCTACTATAACCCTAAAGACTAGTCAAACATACAGTACATCTACTATAACCCTAAAGACCAGTCAAACATACAGTACATCTACTATAACCCTAATGACCAGTCAAACATACAGTACATCTACTATAACCCTAAAGACCAGTCAAACATACAGTACATCTACTATAACCCTAAAGACCAGTCAAACATACAGTACATCTACTATAACCCTAAAGACCAGTCAAACATATAGTACATCTACTATAACCCTAAAGACTAGTCAAACATACAGTACATCTACTATAACCCTAATGACCAGTCAAACTTATAGTACATCTACTATAACCCTAAAGACCAGTCAAACATACAGTACATCTACTATAACCCTAAAGACCAGTCAAACATACAGTACATCTACTATAACCCTAAAGACCAGTCAAACATAGTACATCTACTATAACCCTAAAGACTAGTCAAACATACAGTACATCTACTATAACCCTAAAGACCAGTCAAACATACAGTACATCTACTATAACCCTAATGACCAGTCAAACGTATAGTACATCTACTATAACCCTAAAGACTAGTCAAACATACAGTACATCTACTATAACCCTAATGACCAGTCAAACATACAGTACATCTACTATAACCCTAAAGACCAGTCAAACATACAGTACATCTACTATAACCCTAAAGACCAGTCAAACATACAGTACATCTACTATAACCCTAAAGACCAGTCAAACATACAGTACATCTACTATAACCCTAAAGACCAGTCAAACATACAGTCTACCTTTTGTAATATTTAATACCAGTCAAACATACAGTCTACCGACTGTAGTATTTAATACCAGTCAAACATACAGTCTACCTATTGTACTACTAAAGACCTGTCAAACTATGTGCAACATATATATATGTATTAGCAAAACATACTCCCCCTCTCTAACTCTCCCTCTCTCTCTGAATATTACCTCATGGTTAATGTCTGACCCTATACAGTACATTCTGAACACCAACACACAGACTCCTCTGTCCTATAGTTGGCAGATTTAACTCAGGGATATCGCCTTGTGTGACAGGACCAATACTTTCTGCGTGTTTGTGTATTTGTGCATGAGTGTGTGTCTGTGTGAAAGAGAGAGAGAAAGACAGAGTGAATGAGTGATTTTTTATGTTGGTTCCTTCCTACCTCAGCCCAGTGCAAAGGTTATTACCTCTCCTCTCCTCTCCTCTCCTCTCCTCTCCTCTCCTCTCCTCTCCTCTCCTCTCCTCTCCTCTCCTCTCCTCTCCTCTCCTCTCCTCTCCTCTCCTCTCCTCTCCTCTCCATAGACAGGGCTCTAACTCCACTAGCTCCACAATGAAATAGGGTGCAGGCCAGGCAGCAGGCTGTTAGCCAGCCTGCCAGCATAGTGGAGTCTGCCACTAGCACAGTCAGTGTAGTCAGCTCAGCTATCACCATTGAGACCGTGTCTGTGCCTCGACCTAGGTTGGGCAAAACTAAATATGGCGGTGTTCGCCTTAGCAATTTCACTAGGATAAAGACCACCTCCATTCCTGTTATTACTGAAAGAGATCATGATACCTCACATCTCAAAATAGGGCTACTTAATGCTAGATACCTTACTTCAAAGGCAATTATAGTCAATGAACTAATCACTGATCATAATCTTGATGTGATTGGCCTGACTGAAACATGACTTAAGCCTGATTAATTTACTGTTTTAAATGAGGCCTCACCTCCTGGCTACACTAGTGACCATATCCCCTGTGCAAAGGCGGAGGTGTTGCTAACATTTACGATAGCAAATTTCAATTTACAAAAATAAAAATGACGTTTTCGTCTTTTGAGCTTCTTGTCATGAAATCTATGCAGCCTACTCAATCACTTTTTTATAGCTACTGTTTACAGGCCTCCTGGGCCATATACAGCGTTTCTCACTGAGTTCCCTGAATTCCTATCGGACCTTGTAGTCATAGCAGATAATATTCTAATCTTTGGTGACTTTAATATTCACATGGAAAAGTCCACAGACCCACTCCAAAAGGCTTTCGGAGCCATCATCAACTCAGTGGGTTTTGTCCAACATGTCTCTGGACCCACTCACTGTCACAGTCATACGCTGGACCTAGTTTTGTCCCATGGAATAAATGTTGTGGATCTTAATGTTTTTCCTCATAATCCTGGACTATCGGACCACCATTTTATTACGTTTGCAATTGCAACAATTAATCTGCTCAGACCCCAACCAAGGACCATCAAAAGTCGTGCTATAAATTCACAGACAACACAAAGATTCCTTGATGCCCTTCCAGACTCCCTCTGCCTACCCAAGGACGCCAGAGGACAAAAATCAGTTAACCACCTAACTGAGGATCTTGATTTAACCTTGCGCAATACCCTAGATGCAGTTGCACCCCTATAAAACTAAAAACATTTCTCATAAGAAACTAGCTCCCTGGTACACAGAAAATACCCGAGCTCTGAAGCACGCTTCCAGAAAATTGGAACGGAAATGGCGCCACACCAAACTGGAAGTCTTCCGACTAGCTTGGAAAGACGGTACCGTGCAGTACCGAAGAGCCCTTACTGCTGCTCGATCATCCTATTTTTCTAACTAAATTGAGGAAAATAAGAACAATCCTAAATTCCTTTTTGATACTGTCGCAAAGCTAACTAAAAAGCAGCATTCCCCAAGAGAGGATGACTTTCACTTTAGCAGTGATAAATTCATGAACTTCTTTGAGGAAAAGATTATGATTATTAGAAAGCAAATTACGGACTCCTCTTTAAACCTGCGTATTCCTCCAAACCTCAGTTGTCCTGAGTCTGCACAACTCTGCCAGGACCTAGGATCAAGAGAGACGCTCAAGTGTTTTAGTACTATATCTCTTGACACAATGATGAAAATAATCATGGCCTCTAAGCCTTCAAGCTGCATACTGGACCCTATTCCAACTAAACTACTGAAAGAGCTGCTTCCTGTGCTTGGCCCTCCTATGTTGAACATAATAAACGGCTCTCTATCCACTGGATGTGTACCAAACTCACTAAAAGTGGCAGTAATAAAGCCTCTCTTGAAAAAGCCAAACCTTGACCCAGAAAATATAAAAAACTATCGGCCTATATCGAATCTTCCATTCCTCTCAAAATCTTTAGAGAAGGCTGTTGCGAAGCAACTCACTGCCTTCCTGAAGACAAACAATGTATACGAAATGCTTCAGTCTGGTTTTAGACCCCATCATAGCACTGAGACGGCACTTGTGAAGGTGGTAAATGACATTTTAATGGCATCGGACCGAGGCTCTGCATCTGTCCTCGTGCTCCTAGACCTTAGTGCTGCTTTTGATACCATCGATAACCACATTCTTTTGGAGAGATTGGAAACACAAATTGGTCTACACGGACATGTTCTGGCCTGGTTTAGATCTTATCTGTCGGAAAGATATCAGTTTGTCTCTGTGAATGGTTTGTCCTCTGACAAATCAACTGTAAATTTCGGTGTTGCCCTCGCTAGAAGCATGTGTTTCAGACATAAGGAAGTGGATGGCTGCAAACTTTCTACTATTAAACTCGGACAAAACAAATATGCTTGTTCTAGGTCCCAAGACACAAAGAGATCTTCTGTTGAATCTGACAATTAATCTTAATGGTTGTACAGTCGTCTCAAATAAAACTGTGAAGGACCTCGGCGTTACTCTGGACCCTGATCTCTCTTTTGAAGAGCATATCAAGACCATTTCGAGGACAGCTTTTTTCCATCGACGTAATATTGCAAAAATCAGAAACGTTCTGTCCAAAAATGATGCAGAAAAATTAATCCATGCTTTTGTCACTTCTAGGTTAGACTAATGCAATGCTCTACTTTCCGGCTACCCGGATAAAGCACTAAATAAACTTCAGTTAGTGCTAAATACGGCTGCTAGAATCCTGACTAGAACCAAAAAATGTGATCATATTACTCCAGTGCTAGCCTCTCTACACTGGCTTCCTGTCAAAGCAAGGGCTGATTTCAAGGTTTTACTGCTAACCTACAAAGCATTACATGGGCTTGCTCCTACCTATCTCTCTGATTTGGTCCTGCCGTACATACCTACACGTACGCTACGGTCACAAGACGCAGGCCTCCTAATTGTCCCTAGAATTTCTAAGCAAACAGCTGGAGGCAGGGCTTTCTCCTATAGAGCTCCATTTTTATGGAACGGTCTGCCTGCCCATGTCAGAGACGCAAACTCTGTCTCAACCTTTAAGTCTTTACTGAAGACTCATCTCATCAGTGGGTCATAT
>NC_060191.1:2022253-2071512 GCF_021184085.1 Oncorhynchus gorbuscha
TTGAGGACAGGGGAAAGAGCAGTGTGACAGTGTTGGCTCCAGTTCTGAAATGTCATAAGGGTCTCGGTGTCACAGTGTAGACTACAACACAGGCAGCCACATTCCTCATCATAACCACACTATAACACAGTCATCCAACAGCACTGGGACCTGCTGTGACAACTACAATCTGCCTTATAACATTGGACAGGAACACAAAACGTGCCAGAGGCAGTTAGAGAAGCCAATAGAAAAGAGGGGAAGTAGAATGTATGATATTCACAACGGAGCTTAACTCTCTCCTCTGGTGGACATTAGCTTTCCAAAGAGATGAGATGAGTGTGAAGAGTGAAGAGATGAGATGAGTGTGAAGAGTGAAGAGATGAGATGAGTGTGAAGAGTGAAGAGATGAGATGAGTGTGAAGAGTGAAGAGATGAGATGAGTGTGAAGAGCGAAGAGATGAGATGAGATGAGTGTGAAGAGCGAAGAGATGAGATGAGTGTGAAGAGCGAAGAGATGAGATGAGTGTGAAGAGTGAAGAGGTGAGATGAGTGTGAAGAGCGAAGAGATGAGATGAGTGTGAAGAGTGAAGAGATGAGATGAGTGTGAAGAGCGAAGAGATGACATGAGTGTTAAGAGCGAAGAGATGAGATGAGTGTGAAGAGCGAAGAGATTAGATGAGTGTGAAGAGCGAAGAGATGAGATGAGTGTGAAGCGCGAAGAGATGAGATGAGTGTGAAGAGCGAAGAGATGAGATGAGTGTGAAGAGTGAAGAGATGAGTGTGAAGGGCGAAGAGATGAGATGAGTGTGAAGAGCGAAGAGATGAGATGAGTGTGAAGAGCGAAGAGATGAGATGAGTGTGAAGAGCGAAGTGATGAGATAAGTGTGAAGAGCGAATAGATGAGTGTGAAGAGCGAAGAGATGAGATGAGTGTGAAGAGCGAAGAGATGAGATGAGTGTGAAGAGCGAAGAGATGAGATGAGTGTGAAGAGCGAAGAGATGAGATGAGTGTGAAGAGTGAAGAGATGAGTGTGAAGAGCGAAGAGATGAGATGAGTGTGACGAGCGAAGAGATGAGATGAGTGTGAAGAGCGAAGAGATGAGATGAGTGTGAAGGGTGAAGAGATGAGATGAGTGTGAAATGCGAAGAGATGAGTGTGAAGAGATGAGATGAGTGTGAAGAGCGAAGAGATGAGATGAGTGTGAAGAGCGAAGAGATGAGATGAGTGTGAAGAGCGAAGAGATGAGTGTGAAGAGTGAAGAGATGAGATGAGTGTCAAGAGCGAAGAGATGAGATGAGTGTGAAGGGCGAAGAGATGAGATGAGTGTGAAGAGCGAAGAGATGAGATGAGTGTGAAGAGTGAAGAGATGAGATGTGAAGAGCGAAGAGATGAGATGAGTGTGAGAGCGAAGAGATGAGATGAGTGTGAAGAGCGAAGAGATGAGATGAGTGTGAAGAGCGAAGAGATGAGATGAGTGTGAAAGCGAAGAGATGAGATGAGTGTGAAGAGCGAAGAGATGAGATGAGTGTGAAGAGCGAAGAGATGAGATGAGTGTGAAGAGCGAAGAGATGAGATGAGTGAAGAGCGAAGAGATGAGATGAGTGTGAAGATGAGATGAGATGAGTGAAGAGCGAAGAGATGAGATGAGTGTGAAGAGCGAAGAGATGAGATGAGTGTGAAGAGCGAAGAGATGAGATGAGTGTGAAGAGCGAAGAGATGAGATGAAGAGAAGAGCGAAGAGATGAGATGAGTGTGAAGAGCGAAGAGATGAGATGAAGTGAGATGAGTGTGAAGAGCGAAGAGATGAGATGAGTGTGAAGAGCGAAGAGATGAGATGAGTGTGAAGAGCGAAGAGATGAGATGAGATGAGTGAAGAGCGAAGAGATGAGATGAGTGTGAAGAGCGAAGAGATGAGATGAGTGTGAAGAGCGAAGAGATGAGATGAGTGTGAAGAGCGAAGAGATGAGATGAGTGTGAAGAGCGAAGAGATGAGATGAGTGTGAAGAGCGAAGAGATGAGATGAGTGTGAAGAGCGAAGAGATGAGATGAGTGTGAAGAGCGAAGAGATGAGATGAGTGTGAAGAGCGAAGAGATGAGATGAGTGTGAAGAGCGAAGAGATGAGATGAGTGTTAAGAGCGAAGAGATGAGATGAGTGTGAAGAGCGAAGAGATGAGATGAGTGTGAAGAGCGAAGAGATGAGATGAGTGTGAAGAGGCGAAGAGATGAGATGAGTGTGAAGAGCGAAGAGATGAGATGAGTGTGAAGAGCGAAGAGATGAGATGAGTGTGAAGAGCGAAGAGATGAGATGAGTGTGAAGAGCGAAGAGATGAGATGTGAAGAGCGAAGAGATGAGATGAGTGTGAAGAGCGAAGAGATGAGATGAGTGTGAAGAGCGAAGAGAGATGAGTGTGAAGAGCGAAGAGATGAGATGAGTGTGAAGCGAAAGAGATGAGATGAGTGTGAAGAGCGAAGAGATGAGATGAGTGTGAAGAGAAGAGATGAGTGTGAAGGGCGAAGAGATGAGATGAGTGTGAAGAGCGAAGAGATGAGATGAGTGTGAAGAGCGAAGAGATGAGATGAGTGTGAAGAGCGAAGAGATGAGATAAGTGTGAAGAGCGAAGAGATGAGTGTGAAGAGCGAAGAGATGAGATGAGTGTGAAGAGCGAAGAGATGAGATGAGTGTGAAGATGAGTGAAGAGATGAGATGAGTGTGAAGAGCGAAGAGATGAGATGAGTGTGAAGAGCGAAGAGATGAGATGAGTGTGAAGAGCGAAGAGATGAGATGAGTGTGAAGAGCGAAGAGATGAGATGAGTGTGAAGAGCGAAGAGATGAGATGAGTGTGAAGAGCGAAGAGATGAGTGTGAAGAGCGAAGAGATGAGATGAGTGTGAAGAGCGAAGAGATGAGATGAGTGTGAAGAGCGAAGAGATGAGATGAGTGTGAAGAGCGAAGAGATGAGATGAGTGTGAAGAGCGAAGAGATGAGATGAGTGTGAAGAGCGAAGAGATGAGATGAGTGTGAAGAGCGAAGAGATGAGATGAGTGTGAAGAGCGAAGAGATGAGATGAGTGTGAAGAGCGAAGAGATGAGATGAGTGTGAAGAGCGAAGAGATGAGATGAGTGTGAAGAGAAGAGATGAGATGAGTGAAGAGCGAAGAGATGAGATGAGTGTGAAGAGCGAAGAGATGAGATGAGTGTGAAGAGCGAAGAGATGAGATGAGATGAGTGAAGAGCGAAGAGATGAGATGAGTGTGAAGAGCGAAGAGATGAGATGAGTGAAGAGCGAAGAGATGAGATGAGTGTGAAGAGCGAAGAGATGAGATGAGTGTGAAGAGCTCAAGAGATGAGATGAGTGTGAAGAGCGAAGAGATGAGATGAGTGTGAAGAGCGAAGAGATGAGATGAGTGTGAAGAGCTGAAGAGATGAGATGAGTGTGAAGAGCGAAGAGATGAGATGAGTGTGAAGAGCGAAGAGATGAGATGAGTGTGAAGAGCGAAGAGATGAGATGAGTGTTAAGAGATGAAGAGATGAGATGAGTGTGAAGAGCGAAGAGATGAGATGAGTGTGAAGAGCGAAGAGATGAGATGAGTGTGAAGAGTGAAGAGATGAGTGTGAAGGGCGAAGAGATGAGATGAGTGTGAAGAGCGAAGAGATGAGATGAGTGTTAAGAGCGAAGAGATGAGTGTGAAGAGTTTAAGAGATGAGATGAGTGTGAAGAGCGTTTCTCACTGAGTGTGAAGAGCGAAGAGATGAGATGAGTGTGAAGAGTGAAGAGATGAGATGAGTGTGAAGAGTGAAGAGATGAGATGAGTGTTAAGAGCGAAGAGATGAGATGAGATGAGTGTGAAGAGCGAAGAGATGAGATGAGTGTGAAGAGCGAAGAGATAAGATGAGTGTGAAGGGTGAAGAGATGAGATGAGTGTGAAATTTTCGAAGAGATGATGAAGAGATGAGATGAGTGTGAAGGGCGAAGAGATGAGATGAGTGTGAAGAGCGAAGAGATGAGATGAGTGTGAAGAGCAGAAGAGATGAGTGTGAAGAGTGAAGAGATGAGATGAGTGTCAAGAGCGAAGAAGAGATGAGATGAGTGTGAAGGGCGAAGAGATGAGATGAGTGTGAAGAGCGAAGAGATGAGATGAGATGAGTGTGAAGAGCGAAGAGATGAGATGAGTGTGAAGAGCGAAGAGATGAGATGAGTGTGAAGAGCGAAGAGATGAGATGAGTGTGAAGAGCGAAGAGATGAGATGAGTGTGAAGAGCGAAGAGATGAGATGAGTGTGAAGAGCGAAGAGATGAGATGAGTGTGAAGAGCGAAGAGATGAGATGAGTGTGAAGAGCGAAGAGATGAGATGAGTGTGAAGAGCGAAGAGATGAGATGAGATGAGTGTGAAGAGCGAAGAGATGAGATGAGTGTGAAGAGCGAAGAGATGAGATGAGTGTAAAGAGTGAAGAGATGAGTGTGAAGGGCGAAGAGATGAGATGAGTGTGAAGAGTGAAGAGATGAGATGAGTGTGAAGAGCGAAGAGATGAGATGAGATGAGTGTGAAGAGCGAAGAGATGAGATGAGTGTGAAGAGTGAAGAGGTGAGATGAGTGTGAAGAGCGAAGAGATGAGATGAGTGTGAAGAGTGAAGAGATGAGATGAGTGTGAAGAGCGAAGAGATGACATGAGTGTTAAGAGCGAAGAGATGAGATGAGTGTGAAGAGCGAAGAGATTAGATGAGTGTGAAGAGCGAAGAGATGAGATGAGTGTGAAGAGCGAAGAGATGAGATGAGTGTGAAGAGCGAAGAGATGAGATGAGTGTGAAGAGTGAAGAGATGAGTGTGAAGGCGAAGAGATGAGATGAGTGTGAAGAGCGAAGAGATGAGATGAGTGTGAAGAGCGAAGAGATGAGATGAGTGTGAAGAGCGAAGAATGAGATAAGTGTGAAGAGCTAATAGATGAGTGTGAAGAGCGAAGAGATGAGATGAGTGTGAAGAGCGAAGAGATGAGATGAGTGTGAAGAGCGAAGAGATGAGATGAGTGTGAAGAGTGAAGAGATGAGTGTGAAGAGCGAAGAGATGAGATGAGTGTGAAGAGCGAAGAGATGAGATGAGTGTGAAGAGCGAAGAGATGAGATGAGTGTGAAGGGTGAAGAGATGAGATGAGTGTGAAATGCGAAGAGATGAGTGTGAAGAGATGAGATGAGTGTGAAGAGCGAAGAGATGAGATGAGTGTGAAGAGCGAAGAGATGAGATGAGTGTGAAGAGCGAAGAGATGAGTGTGAAGAGTGAAGAGATGAGATGAGTGTCAAGAGCGAAGAGATGAGATGAGTGTGAAGGGCGAAGAGATGAGATGAGTGTGAAGAGCGAAGAGATGAGATGAGTGTGAAGAGTGAAGAGATGAGTGTGAAGAGCGAAGAGATGAGATGAGTGTGAAGAGCGAAGAGATGAGATGAGTGTGAAGAGCGAAGAGATGAGATGAGTGTGAAGAGCGAAGAGATGAGATGAGTGTGAAGAGCGAAGAGATGAGATGAGTGTGAAGAGCGAAGAGATGAGATGAGTGTGAAGAGCGAAGAGATGAGATGAGTGTGAAGAGCGAAGAGATGAGATGAGTGTGAAGAGCGAAGAGATGAGATGAGTGTGAAGAGCGAAGAGATGAGATGAGTGTGAAGAGCGAAGAGATGAGATGAGTGTGAAGAGCGAAGAGATGAGATGAGTGTGAAGAGCGAAGAGATGAGATGAGTGTGAAGAGCGAAGAGATGAGATGAGTGTGAAGAGCGAAGAGATGAGTGTGAAGAGCGAAGAGATGAGATGAGTGTGAAGAGCGAAGAGATGAGTGTGAAGATGAGATGTGTGAAGAGCGAAGAGATGAGATGAGTGTGAAGAGCGAAGAGATGAGATGAGTGTTAAGAGCGAAGAGATGAGATGAGATGAGTGTGAAGAGCGAAGAGATGAGATGAGTGTGAAGAGCGAAGAGATGAGATGAGTGTGAAGAGCGAAGAGATGAGTGTGAAGGGCGAAGAGATGAGATGAGTGTGAAGAGCGAAGAGATGAGATGAGTGTGAAGAGCGAAGAGATGAGATGAGTGTGAAGAGCGAAGAGATGAGATGAGTGTGAAGAGCGAAGAGATGAGATGAGTGTGAAGAGCGAAGAGATGAGATGAGTGTGAAGAGCGAAGAGATGAGATGAGTGTTAAGAGCGAAGAGATGAGATGAGATGAGTGTGAAGAGCGAAGAGATGAGATGAGTGTGAAGAGCGAAGAGATGAGTGAAGAGATGAGTGAAGGGCGAAGAGATGAGATGAGTGTGAAGAGCGAAGAGATGAGATGAGTGTTAAGAGCGAAGAGATGAGTGTGAAGAGCGAAGAGATGAGATGAGTGTGAAGAGCGAAGAGATGAGTGTGACGAGCGAAGAGATGAGATGAGTGTGAAGAGTGAAGAGATGAGATGAGTGTGAAGAGTGAAGAGATGAGATGAGTGTTAAGAGCGAAGAGATGAGATGAGATGAGTGTGAAGAGCGAAGAGATGAGATGAGTGTGAAGAGCGAAGAGATAAGATGAGTGTGAAGGGTGAAGAGATGAGATGAGTGTGAAATGCGAAGAGATGAGTGTGAAGAGATGAGATGAGTGTGAAGAGCGAAGAGATGAGATGAGTGTGAAGAGCGAAGAGATGAGATGAGTGTGAAGAGCGAAGAGATGAGTGTGAAGAGTGAAGAGATGAGATGAGTGTGAAGAGCGAAGAGATGAGATGAGTGTGAAGGCGAAGAGATGAGATGAGTGTGAAGAGCGAAGAGATGAGATGAGTGTGAAGAGTGAAGAGATGAGTGTGAAGAGCGAAGAGATGAGATGAGTGTGAAGAGCGAAGAGATGAGATGAGTGTGAAGAGCGAAGAGATGAGATGAGTGTGAAGAGCGAAGAGATGAGATGAGTGTGAAGAGCGAAGAGATGAGATGAGTGTGAAGAGCGAAGAGATGAGATGAGTGTGAAGAGCGAAGAGATGAGATGAGTGTGAAGAGCGAAGAGATGAGATGAGTGTGAAGAGCGAAGAGATGAGATGAGTGTGAAGAGCGAAGAGATGAGATGAGTGTGAAGAGCGAAGAGATGAGATGAGTGTGAAGAGCGAAGAGATGAGATGAGTGTGAAGGGCGAAGAGATGAGATGAGTGTGAAGAGCGAAGAGATGAGTGTGAAGAGCGAAGAGATGAGTGTGAAGAGCGAAGAGATGAGATGAGTGTGAAGAGCGAAGAGATGAGATGAGTGTGAAGAGCGAAGAGATGAGATGAGTGTGAAGAGCGAAGAGATGAGATGAGTGTGAAGAGCGAAGAGATGAGATGAGTGTGAAGAGCGAAGAGATGAGATGAGATGAGTGTGAAGAGCGAAGAGATGAGATGAGTGTGAAGAGCGAAGAGATGAGATGAGTGTGAAGAGCGAAGAGATGAGATGAGTGTGAAGAGCGAAGAGATGAGATGAGTGTGAAGAGCGAAGAGATGAGATGAGTGTGAAGAGCGAAGAGATGAGATGAGTGTGAAGAGCGAAGAGATGAGATGAGTGTGAAGAGCGAAGAGATGAGATGAGTGAGATGAGATGAGTGTGAAGAGCGAAGAGATGAGATGAGTGAGTGAAGAGTTAAGAGATGAGATGAGAAGAGATGAGATGAGTGTGAAGAGCGAAGAGATGAGATGAGTGTGAAGAGCGTGAGATGAGATGAGTGTGAAGGGCGAAGAGATGAGATGAGTGTGAAGAGCGAAGAGATGAGATGAGTGTGAAGAGCGAAGAGATGAGTGTGAAGAGCGAAGAGATGAGATGAGTGTGAAGAGCGAAGAGATGAGTGTGAAGTGTGAAGAGATGAGATGAGTGTGAAGAGCGAAGAGATGAGATGAGTGTGAAGAGTGAAGAGATGAGATGAGTGTTAAGAGCGAAGAGATGAGATGAGTGTGAAGAGCGAAGAGATGAGATGAGTGTGAAGAGCGAAGAGATGAGATGAGTGTGAAGAGCGAAGAGATGAGATGAGTGTGAAGAGTGAAGAGATGAGTGTGAAGAGCGAAGAGATGAGATGAGTGTGAAGAGCGAAGAGATGAGATGAGTGTGAAGAGCGAAGAGATGAGATGAGTGTGAAGAGCGAAGAGATGAGATGAGTGTGAAGAGCGAAGAGATGAGATGAGTGTGAAGAGCGAAGAGATGAGATGAGTGTGAAGAGCGAAGAGATGAGATGAGTGTGAAGAGCGAAGAGATGAGATGAGTGTGAAGGGTGAAGAGATGAGATGAGTGTGAAGAGCGAAGAGATGAGTGTGAAGAGATGAGATGAGTGTGAAGAGCGAAGAGATGAGATGAGTGTGAAGAGCGAAGAGATGAGATGAGTGTGAAGAGCGAAGAGATGAGTGTGAAGAGTGAAGAGATGAGATGAGTGTGAAGAGCGAAGAGATGAGATGAGTGTGAAGAGCGAAGAGATGAGATGAGTGTGAAGAGCGAAGAGATGAGATGAGATGAGTGTGAAGAGTGAAGAGATGAGTGTGAAGGGCGAAGAGATGAGATGAGTGTGAAGAGCGAAGAGATGAGATGAGTGTGAAGAGCGAAGAGATGAGATGAGTGTGAAGAGCGAAGAGATGAGATGAGTGTGAAGAGCGAAGAGATGAGATGAGTGTGAAGAGCGAAGAGATGAGATGAGTGTGAAGGGTGAAGAGATGAGATGAGTGTGAAGAGCGAAGAGATGAGATGAGTGTGAAGAGCGAAGAGATGAGATGAGTGTGAAGAGCGAAGAGATGAGATGAGTGTGAAGAGCGAAGAGATGAGATGAGTGTGAAGAGCGAAGAGATGAGATGAGTGTGAAGAGCGAAGAGATGAGATGAGTGTGAAGAGCGAAGAGATGAGATGAGTGTGAAGAGCGAAGAGATGAGATGAGTGTGAAGAGCGAAGAGATGAGATGAGATGTGAAGAAGCGAAGATGAGAAGAGATGAGATGAGTGTGAAGAGCGAAGAGATGAGATGAGTGTGAAGAGCGAAGAGATGAGATGAGTGTGAAGAGCGAAGAGATGAGTGTGAAGAGCGAAGAGATGAGATGAGTGTGAAGAGCGAAGAGATGAGATGAGTGTGAAGAGCGAAGAGATGAGATGAGTGAAGAGCGAAGAGATGAGATGAGTGTGAAGAGCGAAGAGATGAGATGAGTGTGAAGAGCGAAGAGATGAGATGAGTGTGAAGAGCGAAGAGATGAGATGAGTGTGAAGAGCGAAGAGATGAGATGAGTGTGAAGAGCGAAGAGATGAGATGAGTGTGAAGAGCGAAGAGATGAGTGTGAAGAGTGAAGAGATGAGATGAGTGTGAAGAGCGAAGAGATGAGATGAGTGTGAAGGGCGAAGAGATGAGATGAGTGTGAAGAGCGAAGAGATGAGATGAGTGTGAAGAGTGAAGAGATGAGTGTGAAGAGCGAAGAGATGAGATGAGTGTGAAGAGCGAAGAGATGAGATGAGTGTGAAGAGCGAAGAGATGAGATGAGTGTGAAGAGCGAAGAGATGAGATGAGTGTGAAGAGTGAAGAGATGAGTGTGAAGAGCGAAGAGATGAGATGAGTGTGAAGAGCGAAGAGATGAGATGAGTGTGAAGAGCGAAGAGATGAGATGAGTGTGAAGAGCGAAGAGATGAGTGTGAAGAGCGAAGAGATGAGATGAGTGTGAAGAGCGAAGAGATGAGATGAGTGTGAAGAGCGAAGAGATGAGATGAGTGTGAAGAGCGAAGAGATGAGATGAGTGTGAAGAGCGAAGAGATGAGATGAGTGTGAAGAGCGAAGAGAAGAGATGAGTGTGAAGAGAAGAGATGAGTGTGAAGAGCGAAGAGATGAGATGAGTGTGAAGAGCGAAGAGATGAGATGAGTGTGAAGAGCGAAGAGATGAGATGAGTGTGAAGAGCGAAGAGAGATGAGTGTGAAGAGAGATGAGATGAGTGTGAAGAGCGAAGAGATGAGATGAGTGTGAAGAGCGAAGAGATGAGATGAGTGTGAAGAGCGAAGAGATGAGATGAGTGTGAAGAGCGAAGAGATGAGATGAGTGTGAAGAGCGAAGAGATGAGATGAAGAGATGAAGAGCGAAGAGATGAGATGAGTGTGAAGAGCGAAGAGATGAGATGAGTGTGAAGAGCGAAGAGATGAGATGAGTGTGAAGAGCGAAGAGATGAGATGAGTGTGAAGAGCGAAGAGATGAGATGAGTGTGAAGAGCGAAGAGATGAGATGAGTGTGAAGAGCGAAGAGATGAGATGAGTGTGAAGAGCGAAGAGATGAGATGAGTGTGAAGAGAAGAGATGAGATGAGAAGAGAAGAGATGAGATGAGTGTGAAGAGCGAAGAGATGAGATGAGTGTGAAGAGCGAAGAGATGAGTGAGTGTGAAGAGCGAAGAGATGAGATGAGTGTGAAGAGCGAAGAGATGAGATGAGTGTGAAGAGCGAAGAGATGAGTGTGAAGAGCGAAGAGATGAGATGAGTGTGAAGAGCGAAGAGATGAGATGAGTGTGAAGAGCGAAGAGATGAGATGAGTGTGAAGAGCGAAGAGATGAGTGAGTGAAGAGAGATGAGATGAGTGTGAAGAGCGAAGAGATGAGATGAGTGTGAAGAGCGAAGAGATGAGATGAGTGTGAAGAGCGAAGAGATGAGAAGAGTGAAGAGAAGAGATGAGATGAGTGAAGAGCGAAGAGATGAGATGAGTGTGAAGAGCGAAGAGATGAGATGAGTGTGAAGAGTGAAGAGATGAGATGAGTGTGAAGAGCGAAGAGATGAGATGAGTGTGAAGAGCGAAGAGATGAGATGAGTGTGAAGAGCGAAGAGATGAGATGAGTGTGAAGAGCGAAGAGATGAGATGAGTGTGAAGAGTGAAGAGATGAGTGTGAAGAGCGAAGAGATGAGATGAGTGTGAAGAGCGAAGAGATGAGATGAGTGTGAAGAGCGAAGAGATGAGATGAGTGTGAAGAGCGAAGAGATGAGATGAGTGTGAAGTGCGAAGAGATGAGATGAGTGTGAAGAGCGAAGAGATGGGTGTGAAGGGTGAAGAGATGAGATGAGTGTGAAGAGCGAAGAGATGAGATGAGATGAGTGTGAAGAGCGAAGAGATGAGATGAGTGTGAAGAGCGAAGAGATGAGATGAGTGTGAAGAGCGAAGAGATGAGATGAGTGTGAAGAGCGAAGAGATGAGATGAGTGTGAAGAGCGAAGAGATGAGATGAGTGTGAAGAGTGAAGAGATGAGTGTGAAGAGCGAAGAGATGAGATGAGTGTGAAGAGCGAAGAGATGAGATGAGTGTGAAGAGCGAAGAGATGAGATGAGTGTGAAGAGCGAAGAGATGAGATGAGTGTGAAGAGCGAAGAGATGAGATGAGTGTGAAGAGCGAAGAGATGAGATGAGTGTGAAGAGCGAAGAGATGAGATGAGTGTGAAGAGCGAAGAGATGAGATGAGTGTGAAGAGCGAAGAGATGAGATGAGTGTGAAGAGCGAAGAGATGAGATGAGTGTGAAGAGCGAAGAGATGAGATGAGTGTGAAGAGCGAAGAGATGAGATGAGAAGAGATGAGATGAAGAAGAGCGAAGAGATGAGATGAGTGTGAAGAGCGAAGAGATGAGATGAGTGTGAAGAGCGAAGAGATGAGATGAAGAGTGAAGAAGATGAGTGAAGAGATGAGATGAGTGTGAAGAGCGAAGAGATGAGATGAGTGTGAAGAGCGAAGAGATGAGATGAGTGTGAAGAGCGAAGAGATGAGATGAGTGTGAAGAGCGAAGAGATGAGATGAGTGTGAAGAGCGAAGAGATGAGATGAGTGTGAAGAGCGAGATGAGATGAGTGTGAAGAGCGAAGAGATGAGATGAGTGTGAAGAGCGAAGAGATGAGATGAGTGTGAAGAGCGAAGAGATGAGATGAGTGTGAAGAGCGAAGAGATGAGATGAGTGTGAAGAGCGAAGAGATGAGATGAGTGTGAAGAGCGAAGAGATGAGATGAGTGTGAAGAGCGAAGAGATGAGTGTGAAGAGCGAAGAGATGAGATGAGTGTGAAGAGCGAAGAGATGAGATGAGTGTGAAGAGCGAAGAGATGAGATGAGTGTGAAGAGCGAAGAGATGAGATGAGATGAGTGTGAAGAGCGAAGAGATGAGATGAGTGTGAAGAGCGAAGAGATGAGATGAGTGTGAAGAGCGAAGAGATGAGATGAGTGTGAAGAGCGAAGAGATGAGATGAGTGTGAAGAGCGAAGAGATGAGATGAGTGTGAAGAGCGAAGAGATGAGATGAGTGTGAAGAGAAGAATGAGATGAGTGTGAAGAGCGAAGAGATGAGATGAGTGTGAAGAGCGAAGAGATGAGATGAGTGTGAAGAGCGAAGAGATGAGATGAGTGTGAAGAGCGAAGAGATGAGATGAGTGTGAAGAGCGAAGAGATGAGATGAGTGTGAAGAGCGAAGAGATGAGATGAGTGTGAAGAGCGAAGAGATGAGATGAGTGTGAAGAGCGAAGAGATGAGTGTGAAGAGAAGAGATGAGATGAGTGTGAAGAGCGAAGAGATGAGATGAGTGTGAAGAGCGAAGAGATGAGATGAGTGTGAAGAGCGAAGAGATGAGTGTGAAGAGCGAAGAGATGAGATGAGAGCGAAGATATGAGATGAGTGTGAAGAGATGAGATGAGTGTGAAGAGCGAAGAGATGAGATGAGTGTGAAGAGCGAAGAGATGAGATGAGTGAAGAGCGAAGAGATGAGATGAGTGTGAAGAGCGAAGAGATGAGATGAGTGTGAAGAGCGAAGAGATGAGATGAGTGTGAAGAGCGAAGAGATGAGATGAGTGTGAAGAGCGAAGAGATGAGATGAGTGAAGAGCGAAGAGATGAGATGAGTGTGAAGAGCGAAGAGATGAGATGAGTGTGAAGAGCGAAGAGATGAGATGAGTGTGAAGAGCGAAGTGATGAGATGAGTGTGAAGAGCGAATAGATGAGTGTGAAGAGCGAAGAGATGAGATGAGTGTGAAGAGCGAAGAGATGAGATGAGTGTGAAGGGTGAAGAGATGAGATGAGTGTGAAGAGCGAAGAGATGAGTGTGAAGAGATGAGATGAGTGTGAAGAGCGAAGAGATGAGATGAGTGTGAAGAGCGAAGAGATGAGATGAGTGTGAAGAGCGAAGAGATGAGTGTGAAGAGTGAAGAGATGAGATGAGTGTGAAGAGCGAAGAGATGAGATGAGTGTGAAGCGCGAAGAGATGAGATGAGTGTGAAGAGTGAAGAGATGAGATGAGTGTGAAGAGATGATGAGTGTGAAGAGCGAAGAGATGAGATGAGTGTGAAGAGCGAAGAGATGAGATGAGTGTGAAGAGCGAAGAGATGAGATGAGTGTGAAGAGCGAAGAGATGAGTGTGAAGAGCGAAGAGATGAGATGAGTGTGAAGAGCGAAGAGATGAGATGAGTGTGAAGAGCGAAGAGATGAGATGAGTGTGAAGAGCGAAGAGATGAGATGAGTGTGAAGAGCGAAGAGATGAGATGAGTGTGAAGAGCGAAGAGATGAGATGAGTGTGAAGAGTGAAGAGATGAGATGAGTGTGAAGAGCGAAGAGATGAGATGAGATGAGTGTGAAGAGTGTGAAGAGATGAGATGAGTGTGAAGAGCGAAGAGATGAGATGAGTGTGAAGAGCGAAGAGATGAGATGAGTGTGAAGAGCGAAGAGATGAGATGAGTGTGAAGAGCGAAGAGATGAGATGAGTGTGAAGAGTGAAGAGATGAGTGTGAAGAGCGAAGAGATGAGATGAGTGTGAAGAGCGAAGAGATGAGATGAGTGTGAAGAGCGAAGAGATGAGATGAGTGTGAAGAGCGAAGAGATGAGATGAGTGTGAAGAGCGAAGAGATGAGATGAGTGTGAAGAGCGAAGAGATGAGATGAGTGTGAAGAGCGAAGAGAAGAGATGAAGATGAGTGTGAAGAGCGAAGAGATGAGATGAGTGTGAAGAGCGAAGAGATGAGATGAGTGTGAAGAGGTGAAGAGATGAGATGAGTGTGAAGAAAGAGATGAGTGTGAAGAGATGAGATGAGTGTGAAGAGCGAAGAGATGAGATGAGTGTGAAGAGCGAAGAGATGAGATGAGTGTGAAGAGATGAAGAAAGAGATGAGTGTGAAGAGCGAAGAGATGAGATGAGTGTGAAGAGCGAAGAGATGAGATGAGTGTGAAGAGCGAAGAGATGAGATGAGTGTGAAGAGCGAAGAGATGAGATGAGTGTGAAGAGCGAAGAGATGAGTGTGAAGAGCGAAGAGATGAGATGAGTGTGAAGAGCGAAGAGATGAGTGTGAAGAGCGAAGAGATGAGATGAGTGTGAAGAGCGAAGAGATGAGATGAGTGTGAAGAGCGAAGAGATGAGATGAGTGTGAAGAGCGAAGAGATGAGATGAGTGTGAAGAGCGAAGAGATGAGATGAGTGTGAAGAGCGAAGAGATGAGATGAGTGTGAAGAGCGAAGAGATGAGATGAGTGTGAAGAGTGAAGAGATGAGTGTGAAGAGCGAAGAGATGAGATGAGTGTGAAGAGCGAAGAGATGAGATGAGTGTGAAGAGTGTGAAGAGCGAAGAGATGAGATGAGTGTGAAGAGCGAAGAGATGAGATGAGTGTGAAGAGCGAAGAGATGAGATGAGTGTGAAGAGCGAAGAGATGAGTGTGAAGAGCGAAGAGATGAGATGAGTGTGAAGAGCGAAGAGATGAGATGAGTGTGAAGAGCGAAGAGATGAGAGATGAGTGTGAAGAGCGAATGAGATGAGATGAGTGTGAAGAGCGAAGAGATGAGATGAGTGTGAAGAGCGAAGAGATGAGATGAGTGTGAAGAGCGAAGAGATGAGATGAGTGTGAAGAGCGAAGAGATGAGATGAGTGTGAAGAAGAGAGAGATGAGAAGAGCGAGATGAGAGATGAAGAGATGAGATGAGTGTGAAGAGCGAAGAGATGAGATGAGTGTGAAGAGCGAAGAGATGAGATGAGTGTGAGCGAAGAGATGAGATGAGTGTGAAGAGCGAAGAGATGAGTGTGAAGAGCGAAGAGATGAGATGAGTGTGAAGAGCGAAGAGATGAGATGAGTGTGAAGAGCGAAGAGATGAGATGAGTGAGTGTGAAGAGCGAAGAGATGAGATGAGTGTGAAGAGATGAGATGAGTGAAGAGATGAGATGAGTGTGAAGAGCGAAGAGATGAGATGAGTGTGAAGAGCGAAGAGATGAGATGAGTGTGAAGAGCGAAGAGAGAGATGAGTGTGAAGAGCGAAGAGATGAGATGAGTGTGAAGAGCGAAGAGATGAGATGAGTGTGAGTGTGAAGAGCGAAGAGATGAGATGAGTGTGAAGAGATGAAGAGATGAGATGAGTGTGAAGAGCGAAGAGATGAGATGAGTGTGAAGAGCGAAGAGATGAGATGAGTGTGAAGAGCGAAGAGATGAGATGAGTGTGAAGAGCGAAGAGATGAGATGAGTGTGAAGAGCGAAGAGATGAGATGAGTGTGAAGAGCGAAGAGATGAGATGAGTGAAGAAGAGCTGAAGAGATGAGATGAGTGTGAAGAGCGAAGAGATGAGATGAGTGTGAAGAGCGAAGAGATGAGATGAGTGTGAAGAGCGAAGAGATGAGATGAGTGTGAAGAGCGAAGAGATGAGATGAGTGTGAAGAGCGAAGAGATGAGATGAGTGTGAAGAGCGAAGAGATGAGATGAGTGTGAAGAGCGAAGAGAGATGATGAGTGTGAAGAGAAGAGATGAGTGTGAAGGGCGAAGAGATGAGATGAGTGTGAAGAGCGAAGAGATGAGATGAGTGTGAAGAGCGAAGAGATGAGTGTGAAGAGTGAAGAGATGAGATGAGTGTGAAGAGCGAAGAGATGAGATGAGTGTGAAGAGCGAAGAGATGAGATGAGTGTGAAGAGCGAAGAGATGAGATGAGTGTGAAGAGCGAAGAGATGAGTGTGAAGAGCGAAGAGATGAGATGAGTGTGAAGAGCGAAGAGATGAGATGAGTGTGAAGAGCGAAGAGATGAGATGAGTGTGAAGAGCGAAGAGATGAGATGAGTGTGAAGAGTGAAGAGATGAGTGTGAAGAGATGAGTGTGAGAGATGAGATGAGTGTGAAGAGCGAAGAGATGAGATGAGTGTGAAGAGCGAAGAGATGAGATGAGTGTGAAGAGCGAAGAGATGAGATGAGTGTGAAGAGCGAAGAGATGAGATGAGTGTGAAGAGCGAAGAGATGAGATGAGTGTGAAGAGCGAAGAGATGAGATGAGTGTGAAGAGCGAAGAGATGAGATGAGTGTGAAGAGCGAAGAGATGAGATGAGTGTGAAGAGCGAAGAGATGAGATGAGTGTGAAGAGTGAAGAGATGAGATGAAGAGATGAAGAGCGAAGAGATGAGATGAGTGTGAAGAGCGAAGAGATGAGATGAGTGTGAAGAGCGAAGAGATGAGATGAGTGTGAAGAGCGAAGAGATGAGATGAGTGTGAAGAGCGAAGAGATGAGATGAGTGTGAAGAGCGAAGAGATGAGATGAGTGTGAAGAGCGAAGAGATGAGTGTGAAGAGTGAAGAGATGAGATGAGTGTGAAGAGCGAAGAGATGAGATGAGTGTGAAGAGCGAAGAGATGAGATGAGTGTGAAGAGCGAAGAGATGAGATGAGTGTGAAGAGCGAAGAGAGATGAGTGTGAAGAGCGAAGAGATGAGATGAGTGTGAAGAGCGAAGAGATGAGATGAGTGTGAAGAGCGAAGAGATGAGATGAGTGTGAAGAGATGAAGAGATGAGTGTGAAGAGCGAAGAGATGAGATGAGTGTGAAGAGCGAAGAGATGAGATGAGTGTGAAGAGCGAAGAGATGAGATGAGTGTGAAGAGTGAAGAGATGAGATGAGTGTGAAGAGCGAAGAGATGAGATGAGTGTGAAGAGCGAAGAGATGAGATGAGTGTGAAGAGCGAAGAGATGAGATGAGTGTGAAGAGCGAAGAGATGAGATGAGTGTGAAGAGCGAAGAGATGAGATGAGTGTGAAGAGCGAAGAGATGAGATGAGTGTGAAGAGCGAAGAGATGAGATGAGTGTGAAGAGCGAAGAGATGAGATGAGTGTGAAGAGTGAAGAGATGAGTGTGAGATGAAGAGATGAGATGAGTGTGAAGAGCGAAGAGATGAGATGAGTGTGAAGAGCGAAGAGATGAGATGAGTGTGAAGAGCGAAGAGATGAGATGAGTGTGAAGAGTGAAGAGATGAGTGTGAAGAGCGAAGAGATGAGATGAGTGTGAAGAGCGAAGAGATGAGATGAGTGTGAAGAGCGAAGAGATGAGATGAGTGTGAAGAGCGAAGAGATGAGATGAGTGTGAAGAGCGAAGAGATGAGATGAGTGTGAAGAGCGAAGAGATGAGTGTGAAGAGCGAAGAGATGAGATGAGTGTGAAGAGCGAAGAGATGAGATGAGTGTGAAGAGCGAAGAGATGAGATGAGTGTGAAGAGCGAAGAGATGAGATGAGTGTGAAGAGCGAAGAGATGAGATGAGTGTGAAGAGCGA
This sequence comes from Oncorhynchus gorbuscha, assembly GCF_021184085.1. Classification (NCBI taxonomy): domain Eukaryota; kingdom Metazoa; phylum Chordata; class Actinopteri; order Salmoniformes; family Salmonidae; genus Oncorhynchus; species Oncorhynchus gorbuscha. The sequence continues at coordinate 2,039,698 of NC_060191.1, forward strand.
AGAGATGAGATGAGTGTGAAGAGCGAAGAGATGAGATGAGTGTGAAGAGCGAAGAGATGAGATGAGTGTGAAGAGCGAGATGAGATGAGTGTGAAGAGAGATGAGATGAGTGTGAAGAGCGAAGAGATGAGATGAGTGTGAAGAGCGAAGAGATGAGATGAGTGTGAAGAGCGAAGAGATGAGATGAGTGTGAAGAGCGAAGAGATGAGATGAGTGTGAAGAGCGAAGAGATGAGATGAGTGAAGAGCGAAGAGATGAGATGAGTGTGAAGAGCGAAGAGATGAGATGAGTGTGAAGAGCGAAGAGATGAGATGAGTGTGAAGAGCGAAGAGATGAGATGAGTGTGAAGAGCGAAGAGATGAGATGAGTGTGAAGAGCGAAGAGATGAGATGAGTGTGAAGAGCGAAGATGAGATGAGTGTGAAGAGCGAAGAGATGAGATGAGTGTGAAGAGCGAAGAGATGAGATGAGTGTGAAGAGAAGAGATGAGATGAGTGTGAAGAGCGAAGAGATGAGATGAGAAGAGATGAAGAAGAGCGAAGAGATGAGATGAGTGTGAAGAGCGAAGAGATGAGATGAGTGTGAAGAGCGAAGAGATGAGATGAGTGTGAAGAGCGAAGAGATGAGATGAGTGTGAAGAGCGAAGAGATGAGATGAGTGTGAAGAGCGAAGAGATGAGATGAGTGTGAAGAGCGAAGAGATGAGTGTGAAGAGCGAAGAGATGAGATGAGTGTGAAGAGCGAAGAGATGAGATGAGTGTGAAGAGCGAAGAGATGAGATGAGTGTGAAGAGCGAAGAGATGAGATGAGTGTGAAGAGCGAAGAGATGAGATGAGTGTGAAGAGAGCGAATGAGATGAGTGTGAAGAGCGAAGAGATGAGATGAGTGTGAAGAGCGAAGAGATGAGATGAGTGTGAAGAGCGAAGAGATGAGATGAGTGAAGAGCGAAGAAGAGTGAAGAGATGAGATGAGTGTGAAGAGCGAAGAGATGAGATGAGTGTGAAGAGCGAAGAGATGAGATGAGTGTGAAGAGCGAAGAGATGAGATGAGTGAAGAGCGAAGAGATGAGATGAGTGTGAAGAGCGAAGAGATGAGATGAGTGTGAAGAGCGAAGAGATGAGATGAGTGTGAAGAAGAGAAGAGATGAGTGTGAAGAGCGAAGAGATGAGATGAGTGTGAAGAGCGAAGAGATGAGATGAGTGTGAAGAGCGAAGAGATGAGATGAGTGTGAAGAGCGAAGTGATGAGATGAGTGTGAAGAGCGAATAGATGAGTGTGAAGAGCGAAGAGATGAGATGAGTGTGAAGAGCGAAGAGATGAGATGAGTGTGAAGAGATGAGATGAAGAGATGAGATGAGTGTGAAGAGCGAAGAGATGAGATGAGTGTGAAGAGTGTGAAGAGATGAGATGAGTGTGAAGAGCGAAGAGATGAGATGAGTGTGAAGAGCGAAGAGATGAGATGAGTGTGAAGAGCGAAGAGATGAGATGAGTGTGAAGAGCGAAGAGATGAGATGAGTGTGAAGAGCGAAGAGATGAGATGAGTGTGAAGAGCGAAGAGATGAGATGAGTGTGAAGAGCGAAGAGATGAGATGAGTGTGAAGAGCGAAGAGATGAGATGAGTGTGAAGAGCGAAGAGATGAGATGAGTGTGAAGAGCGAAGAGATGAGATGAGTGTGAAGAGCGAAGAGATGAGATGAGTGTGAAGAGCGAAGAGATGAGTGTGAAGAGCGAAGAGATGAGATGAGTGTGAAGAGCGAAGAGATGAGATGAGTGTGAAGAGCGAAGAGATGAGATGAGTGTGAAGAGCGAAGAGATGAGATGAGTGTGAAGAGCGAAGAGATGAGTGTGAAGAGCGAAGAGATGAGATGAGTGTGAAGAGCGAAGAGATGAGATGAGTGTGAAGAGAAGAGATGAGATGAGTGTGAAGAGCGAAGAGATGAGATGAGTGTGAAGAGCGAAGAGATGAGATGAGTGTGAAGAGCGAAGAGATGAGATGAGTGAAAGAGCGAAGAGATGAGATGAGTGTGAAGAGCGAAGAGATGAGATGAGAAGAGTGAAGAGATGAGATGAGAAGAGCGAAGAGATGAGATGAGTGTGAAGAGCGAAGAGATGAGATGAGTGTGAAGAGCGAAGAGATGAGTGTGAAGAGCGAAGAGATGAGATGAGTGTGAAGAGCGAAGAGATGAGATGAGTGTGAAGAGCGAAGAGATGAGATGAGTGTGAAGAGCGAAGAGATGAGTGTGAAGAGCGAAGAGATGAGATGAGTGTGAAGAGCGAAGAGATGAGATGAGTGTGAAGAGCGAAGAGATGAGTGTGAAGAGCGAAGAGATGAGATGAGTGTGAAGAGCGAAGAGATGAGATGAGTGTGAAGAGCGAAGAGATGAGATGAGTGTGAAGAGCGAAGAGATGAGATGAGTGTGAAGAGCGAAGAGATGAGATGAGTGTGAAGAGCGAAGAGATGAGATGAGTGTGAAGAGCGAAGAGATGAGATGAGTGTGAAGAGCGAAGAGATGAGATGAGTGTGAAGAGATGAGTGTGAAGAGCGAAGAGATGAGATGAGTGTGAAGAGCGAAGAGATGAGTGTGAAGAGATGAGATGAGTGTGAAGAGCGAAGAGATGAGATGAGTGTGAAGAGCGAAGAGATGAGATGAGTGTGAAGAGCGAAGAGATGAGATGAGTGTGAAGAGCGAAGAGATGAGATGAGTGTGAAGAGCGAAGAGATGAGATGAGTGTGAAGAGCGAAGAGATGAGATGAGTGTGAAGAGCGAAGAGATGAGATGAGTGTGAAGAGCGAAGATGAGATGAGTGTGAAGAGAAGAGATGAGTGTGAAGAGCGAAGAGATGAGATGAGTGTGAAGAGCGAAGAGATGAGATGAGTGTGAAGAGCGAAGAGATGAGATGAGTGTGAAGAGCGAAGAGATGAGATGAGTGTGAAGAGCGAAGAGATGAGATGAGTGTGAAGAGCGAAGAGATGAGATGAGTGTGAAGAGCGAAGAGATGAGTGTGAAGAGCGAAGAGATGAGATGAGTGTGAAGAGCGAAGAGATGAGATGAGTGTGAAGAGCGAAGAGATGAGATGAGTGTGAAGAGCGAAGAGATGAGATGAGTGTTAAGAGCGAAGAGATGAGATGAGATGAGTGTGAAGAGCGAAGAGATGAGATGAGTGTGAAGAGCGAAGAGATGAGATGAGTGTGAAGAGCGAAGAGATGAGATGAGTGTGAAGAGTGAAGAGATGAGTGTGAAGGGCGAAGAGATGAGATGAGTGTGAAGAGCGAAGAGATGAGATGAGTGTGAAGAGCGAAGAGATGAGATGAGTGTGAAGAGCGAAGAGATGAGATGAGTGTGAAGAGCGAAGAGATGAGATGAGTGTGAAGAGCGAAGAGATGAGTGTGAAGAGAAGAGATGAGATGAGTGTGAAGAGCGAAGAGATGAGATGAGTGTGAAGAGCGAAGAGATGAGATGAGTGTGAAGAGCGAAGAGATGAGTGTGAAGAGATGAGATGAGTGTGAAGAGCGAAGAGATGAGATGAGTGTGAAGAGCGAAGAGATGAGATGAGTGTGAAGAGCGAAGAGATGAGTGTGAAGAGTGAAGAGATGAGATGAGTGTGAAGAGCGAAGAGATGAGTGTGAAGAGATGAGATGAGTGTGAAGAGCGAAGAGATGAGATGAGTGTGAAGAGCGAAGAGATGAGATGAGTGTGAAGAGCGAAGAGATGAGATGAGTGTGAAGAGCGAAGAGATGAGATGAGTGTGAAGAGCGAAGAGATGAGATGAGTGTGAAGAGTGAAGAGATGAGTGTGAAGAGCGAAGAGATGAGATGAGTGTGAAGAGCGAAGAGATGAGATGAGTGTGAAGAGCGAAGAGATGAGATGAGTGTGAAGAGCGAAGAGATGAGATGAGTGTGAAGAGCGAAGAGATGAGATGAGTGTGAAGAGCGAAGATGAGATGAGTGTGAAGAGCGAAGAGATGAGATGAGTGTGAAGAGCGAAGAGATGAGATGAGTGTGAAGAGCGAAGAGATGAGATGAGTGTGAAGAGCGAAGAGATGAGATGAGTGTGAAGAGCGAAGAGATGAGATGAGTGTGAAGAGCGAAGAGATGAGATGAGTGTGAAGAGCGAAGAGATGAGATGAGTGTGAAGAGCGAAGAGATGAGATGAGTGTGAAGAGCGAAGAGATGAGATGAGTGTGAAGAGCGAAGAGATGAGATGAGTGTGAAGAGCGAAGAGATGAGATGAGTGTGAAGAGCGAAGAGATGAGTGTGAAGAGCGAAGAGATGAGATGAGTGTGAAGAGCGAAGAGATGAGATGAGTGTGAAGAGCGAAGAGATGAGATGAGTGTGAAGAGCGAAGAGATGAGATGAGTGTGAAGAGCGAAGAGATGAGTGTGAAGAGCGAAGAGATGAGATGAGTGTGAAGAGCGAAGAGATGAGATGAGTGTGAAGAGTGAAGAGATGAGATGAGTGTGAAGAGCGAAGAGATGAGATGAGTGTGAAGAGCGAAGAGATGAGATGAGTGTGAAGAGCGAAGAGATGAGATGAGTGTGAAGAGCGAAGAGATGAGATGAGTGTGAAGAGCGAAGAGATGAGATGAGTGTGAAGAGCGAAGAGATGAGATGAGTGTGAAGAGCGAAGAGATGAGTGTGAAGAGCGAAGAGATGAGATGAGTGTGAAGAGCGAAGAGATGAGATGAGTGTGAAGAGCGAAGAGATGAGATGAGTGTGAAGAGCGAAGAGATGAGATGAGTGTGAAGAGCGAAGAGATGAGATGAGTGTGAAGAGCGAAGAGATGAGATGAGTGTGAAGAGCGAAGAGATGAGTGTGAAGAGCGAAGAGATGAGATGAGTGTGAAGAGCGAAGAGATGAGATGAGTGTGAAGAGCGAAGAGATGAGATGAGTGTGAAGAGCGAAGAGATGAGATGAGTGTGAAGAGCGAAGAGATGAGATGAGTGTGAAGAGCGAAGAGATGAGATGAGTGTGAAGAGCGAAGAGATGAGATGAGTGTGAAGAGCGAAGAGATGAGATGAGTGTGAAGAGCGAAGAGATGAGATGAGTGTGAAGAGCGAAGAGATGAGATGAGTGTGAAGAGCGAAGAGATGAGATGAGTGTGAAGAGCGAAGAGATGAGATGAGTGTGAAGAGCGAAGAGATGAGATGAGTGTGAAGAGCGAAGAGATGAGATGAGTGTGAAGAGCGAAGAGATGAGTGTGAAGAGCGAAGAGATGAGATGAGTGTGAAGAGCGAAGAGATGAGATGAGTGTGAAGAGCGAAGAGATGAGATGAGTGAAGAGCGAAGAGATGAGATGAGTGTGAAGAGCGAAGAGATGAGATGAGTGTGAAGAGCGAAGAGATGAGATGAGTGTGAAGAGCGAAGAGATGAGATGAGTGTGAAGAGCGAAGAGATGAGATGAGTGTGAAGAGCGAAGAGATGAGATGAGTGTGAAGAGTGAAGAGATGAGTGTGAAGAGCGAAGAGATGAGATGAGTGTGAAGAGCGAAGAGATGAGATGAGTGTGAAGAGCGAAGAGATGAGATGAGTGTGAAGAGCGAAGAGATGAGATGAGTGTGAAGAGAATAGATGAGTGTGAAGAGATGAGATGAGTGTGAAGAGCGAAGAGATGAGATGAGTGTGAAGAGCGAAGAGATGAGATGAGTGTGAAGAGCGAAGAGATGAGATGAGTGTGAAGAGCGAAGAGATGAGATGAGTGTGAAGAGCGAAGAGATGAGATGAGTGTGAAGAGCGAAGAGATGAGATGAGTGTGAAGAGCGAAGAGATGAGATGAGTGTGAAGAGTGAAGAGATGAGATGAGTGTGAAGAGCGAAGAGATGAGATGAGTGTGAAGAGCGAAGAGATGAGATGAGTGTGAAGAAGAGATGAGATGAGTGTGAAGAGCGAAGAGATGAGATGAGTGTGAAGAGCGAAGAGATGAGATGAGTGTGAAGAGCGAAGAGATGAGATGAGTGTGAAGAGCGAAGAGATGAGATGAGTGTGAAGAGCGAAGAGATGAGATGAGTGTGTGAAGAGCGAAGAGATGAGATGAGTGTGAAGAGCGAAGAGATGAGATGAGTGTGAAGAGCGAAGAGATGAGATGAGTGTGAAGAGCGAAGAGATGAGATGAGTGTGAAGAGCGAAGAGATGAGATGAGTGTGAAGAGAAGAAGATGAGATGAGTGTGAAGAGAAGAGATGAGTGTGAAGAGCGAAGAGATGAGATGAGTGTGAAGAGCGAAGAGATGAGATGAGTGTGAAGAGCGAAGAGATGAGATGAGTGTGAAGAGAGAGATGAGATGAGTGTGAAGAGCGAAGAGATGAGATGAGTGTGAAGAGCGAAGAGATGAGATGAGTGTGAAGAGCGAAGAGATGAGATGAGTGTGAAGAGCGAAGAGATGAGATGAGTGTGAAGAGCGAAGAGATGAGATGAGTGTGAAGAGAAGAGATGAGTGTGAAGAGCGAAGAGATGAGATGAGTGTGAAGAGCGAAGAGATGAGATGAGTGTGAAGAGCGAAGAGATGAGTGTGAAGAGCGAAGAGATGAGATGAGTGTGAAGAGTGAAGAGATGAGTGTGAAGAGCGAAGAGATGAGATGAGTGTGAAGAGCGAAGAGATGAGATGAGTGTGAAGAGCGAAGAGATGAGATGAGTGAAGAGCGAAGAGATGAGATGAGTGTGAAGAGCGAAGAGATGAGATGAGTGTGAAGAGCGAAGAGATGAGATGAGTGTGAAGAGCGAAGAGATGAGATGAGTGTGAAGAGCGAAGAGATGAGTGTGATGAGAGTGTGAAGAGCGAAGAGATGAGATGAGTGTGAAGAGCGAAGAGATGAGATGAGTGTGAAGAGCGAAGAGATGAGATGAGTGTGAAGAGCGAAGAGATGAGATGAGTGTGAAGAGCGAAGAGATGAGATGAGTGTGAAGAGCGAAGAGATGAGATGAGTGTGAAGAGCGAAGAGATGAGATGAGTGTGAAGAGCGAAGAGATGAGATGAGTGTGAAGAGCGAAGAGATGAGATGAGTGTGAAGAGCGAAGAGATGAGATGAGTGTGAAGAGCGAAGAGATGAGATGAGTGTGAAGAGCGAAGAGATGAGATGAGTGTGAAGAGCGAAGAGATGAGATGAGTGTGAAGAGCGAAGAGATGAGATGAGTGTGAAGAGCGAAGAGATGAGATGAGTGTGAAGAGCGAAGAGATGAGATGAGTGTGAAGAGCGAAGAGATGAGATGAGTGTGAAGAGCGAAGAGATGAGATGAGTGTGAAGAGCGAAGAGATGAGATGAGTGTGAAGAGTGAAGAGATGAGTGTGAAGAGCGAAGAGATGAGAGATGAGTGTGAAGAGCGAAGAGATGAGATGAGTGTGAAGAGCGAAGAGATGAGATGAGTGTGAAGAGCGAAGAGATGAGATGAGTGTGAAGAGTGAAGAGATGAGATGAGTGTGAAGAGCGAAGAGATGAGATGAGTGTGAAGAGCGAAGAGATGAGATGAGTGTGAAGAGCGAAGAGATGAGATGAGTGTGAAGAGCGAAGAGATGAGATGAGTGTGAAGAGCGAAGAGATGAGATGAGTGTGAAGAGCGAAGAGATGAGATGAGTGTGAAGAGCGAAGAGATGAGATGAGTGTGAAGAGCGAAGAGATGAGATGAGTGTGAAGAGCGAAGAGATGAGATGAGTGAAGAGCGAAGAGATGAGATGAGTGTGAAGAGCGAAGAGATGAGATGAGTGTGAAGAGCGAAGAGATGAGATGAGTGTGAAGAGCGAAGAGATGAGATGAGTGTGAAGAGCGAAGATGAGATGAGTGTGAAGAGCGAAGAGATGAGATGAGTGTGAAGAGCGAAGAGATGAGATGAGTGTGAAGAGCGAAGAGATGAGATGAGTGTGAAGAGCGAAGAGATGAGATGAGTGAAGAGCGAAGAGATGAGATGAGTGTGAAGAGCGAAGAGATGAGATGAGTGTGAAGAGCGAAGAGATGAGTGTGAAGAGCGAAGAGATGAGATGAGTGTGAAGAGCGAAGAGATGAGTGTGAAGAGATGAGATGAGTGTGAAGAGCGAAGAGATGAGATGAGTGTGAAGAGCGAAGAGATGAGATGAGTGTGAAGAGCGAAGAGATGAGTGAGTGAAGAGTGAAGAGAAGAGATGAGTGTGAGTGAAGAGCGAAGAGATGAGATGAGTGTGAAGAGCGAAGAGATGAGATGAGTGTGAAGAGCGAAGAGATGAGATGAGTGTGAAGAGCGAAGAGATGAGTGTGAAGAGCGAAGAGATGAGATGAGTGTGAAGAGCGAAGAGATGAGATGAGTGTGAAGAGCGAAGAGATGAGATGAGTGTGAAGAGTGAAGAGATGAGATGAGTGTGAAGAGCGAAGAGATGAGATGAGTGTGAAGAGCGAAGAGATGAGATGAGTGTGAAGAGCGAAGAGATGAGATGAGTGTGAAGAGCGAAGAGATGAGATGAGTGTGAAGAGCGAAGAGATGAGATGAGTGTTAAGAGCGAAGAGATGAGATGAGATGAGTGTGAAGAGCGAAGAGATGAGATGAGTGTGAAGAGCGAAGAGATGAGATGAGTGTGAAGAGCGAAGAGATGAGATGAGTGTGAAGAGCGAAGAGATGAGATGAGTGTGAAGAGCGAAGAGATGAGATGAGTGTGAAGAGCGAAGAGATGAGATGAGTGTGAAGAGCGAAGAGATGAGATGAGTGTGAAGAGCGAAGAGATGAGATGAGTGTGAAGAGCGAAGAGATGAGTGTGAAGAGCGAAGAGATGAGATGAGTGTGAAGAGCGAAGAGATGAGATGAGTGTGAAGAGCGAAGAGATGAGATGAGTGTGAAGAGCGAAGAGATGAGATGAGTGAAGAGCGAAGAGATGAGATGAGTGTGAAGAGCGAAGAGATGAGATGAGTGTGAAGAGCGAAGAGATGAGATGAGTGTGAAGAGCGAAGAGATGAGATGAGTGTGAAGAGCGAAGAGATGAGATGAGTGTGAAGAGCGAAGAGATGAGATGAGTGTGAAGAGCGAAGAGATGAGATGAGTGTGAAGAGCGAAGAGAGATGAGATGAGTGTGAAGAGCGAAGAGATGAGATGAGTGTGAAGAGCGAAGAGATGAGATGAGTGTGAAGAGTGAAGAGATGAGATGAAGTGAAGCGAAGAGATGAGATGAGTGTGAAGAGCGAAGAGATGAGATGAGTGTGAAGAGCGAAGAGATGAGTGTGAAGAGCGAAGAGATGAGATGAGTGTGAAGAGCGAAGAGATGAGATGAGTGTGAAGAGCGAAGAGATGAGATGAGTGTGAAGAGCGAAGAGATGAGATGAGTGTGAAGAGTGAAGAGATGAGATGAGTGTGAAGAGCGAAGAGATGAGATGAGTGTGAAGAGCGAAGAGATGAGATGAGTGTGAAGAGCGAAGAGATGAGATGAGTGTGAAGAGCGAAGAGATGAGATGAGTGTGAAGAGCGAAGAGATGAGTGTGAAGAGATGAGATGAGTGTGAAGAGCGAAGAGATGAGATGAGTGTGAAGAGCGAAGAGATGAGATGAGTGTGAAGAGCGAAGAGATGAGTGTGAAGAGCGAAGAGATGAGATGAGTGTGAAGAGCGAAGAGATGAGATGAGTGTGAAGAGCGAAGAGATGAGATGAGTGTGAAGAGCGAAGAGATGAGATGAGTGTGAAGAGCGAAGAGATGAGATGAGTGTGAAGAGCGAAGAGATGAGATGAGTGTGAAGAGCGAAGAGATGAGATGAGTGTGAAGAGCGAAGAGATGAGATGAGTGTGAAGAGCGAAGAGATGAGATGAGTGTGAAGAGCGAAGAGATGAGATGAGTGTGAAGAGCGAAGAGATGAGATGAGTGTGAAGAGCGAAGAGATGAGATGAGTGTGAAGAGCGAAGAGATGAGATGAGTGTGAAGAGCGAAGAGATGAGATGAGTGTGAAGAGCGAAGAGATGAGATGAGTGTGAAGAGCGAAGAGATGAGATGAGTGTGAAGAGTGAAGAGATGAGTGTGAAGAGCGAAGAGATGAGATGAGTGTGAAGAGTGAAGAGATGAGATGAGTGTGAAGAGCGAAGAGATGAGATGAGTGTGAAGAGCGAAGAGATGAGATGAGTGTGAAGAGTGAAGAGATGAGATGAGTGTGAAGAGCGAAGAGATGAGATGAGTGTGAAGAGCGAAGAGATGAGATGAGTGTGAAGAGCGAAGAGATGAGATGAGTGTGAAGAGCGAAGAGATGAGATGAGTGTGAAGAGCGAAGAGATGAGATGAGTGTGAAGAGCGAAGAGATGAGATGAGTGTGAAGAGCGAAGAGATGAGATGAGTGTGAAGAGCGAAGAGATGAGATGAGTGTGAAGAGATGAGATGAGTGTGAAGAGCGAAGAGATGAGATGAGTGTGAAGAGCGAAGAGATGAGATGAGTGTGAAGAGCGAAGAGATGAGATGAGTGTGAAGAGCGAAGTGATGAGATGAGTGTGTGAAGAGCGAATAGATGAGTGTGAAGAGCGAAGAGATGAGATGAGTGTGAAGAGCGAAGAGATGAGATGAGTGTGAAGAGCGAAGAGATGAGATGAGTGTGAAGAGCGAAGAGATGAGATGAGTGTGAAGAGCGAAGAGATGAGATGAGTGAAGAGCGAAGAGATGAGATGAGTGTGAAGAGCGAAGAGATGAGATGAGTGTGAAGAGTGAAGAGATGAGATGAGTGTGAAGAGCGAAGAGATGAGTGAAGAAGAGATGAGATGAGTGTGAAGAGCGAAGAGATGAGATGAGTGTGAAGAGCGAAGAGATGAGATGAGTGTGAAGAGCGAAGAGATGAGTGAGTGAAGAGTGAAGAGATGAGATGAGTGTGAAGAGCGAAGAGATGAGATGAGTGTGAAGAGCGAAGAGATGAGATGAGTGTGAAGAGCGAAGAGATGAGATGAGTGTGAAGAGTGAAGAGATGAGTGTGAAGAGCGAAGAGATGAGATGAGTGTGAAGAGCGAAGAGATGAGATGAGTGTGAAGAGCGAAGAGATGAGATGAGTGTGAAGAGCGAAGAGATGAGATGAGTGTGAAGAGCGAAGAGATGAGATGAGTGTGAAGAGCGAAGAGATGAGATGAGTGTGAAGAGCGAAGAGATGAGATGAGTGTGAAGAGCGAAGAGATGAGATGAGTGTGAAGAGCGAAGAGATGAGATGAGTGTGAAGAGCGAAGAGATGAGATGAGTGTGAAGAGCGAAGAGATGAGATGAGTGTGAAGAGCGAAGAGATGAGATGAGTGAAAGAGCGAAGAGATGAGATGAGTGTGAAGAGCGAAGAGATGAGATGAGTGTGAAGAGCGAAGAGATGAGATGAGTGTGAAGAGCGAAGAGATGAGATGAGTGAAGAGCGAAGAGATGAGATGAGTGTGAAGAGCGAAGAGATGAGATGAGTGTGAAGAGCGAAGAGATGAGATGAGTGTGAAGAGCGAAGAGATGAGATGAGTGTGAAGAGCGAAGAGATGAGATGAGTGTGAAGAGAGATGAAGAGATGAGATGAGTGTGAAGAGCGAAGAGATGAGATGAGAGATGAGTGTGAAGAGCGAAGAGATGAGATGAGTGTGAAGAGCGAAGAGATGAGATGAGTGTGAAGAGCGAAGAGATGAGATGAGTGTGAAGAGCGAAGAGATGAGATGAGTGTGAAGAGCGAAGAGATGAGATGAGTGTGAAGAGCGAAGAGATGAGATGAGTGTGAAGAGCGAAGAGATGAGATGAGTGTGAAGAGCGAAGAGATGAGATGAGTGTGAAGAGCGAAGAGATGAGATGAGTGTGAAGAGCGAAGAGATGAGATGAGTGTGAAGAGCGAAGAGATGAGATGAGTGTGAAGAGCGAAGAGATGAGATGTGAAGAGCGAAGAGATGAGATGAGTGTGAAGAGCGAAGAGATGAGTGTGAAGAGCGAAGAGATGAGATGAGTGTGAAGAGAAGAGATGAGATGTGAAGAGCGAAGAGATGAGATGAGTGTGAAGAGCGAAGAGATGAGATGAGATGAGTGTGAAGAGCGAAGAGATGAGATGAGTGTGAAGAGCGAAGAGATGAGATGAGTGTGAAGAGCGAAGAGATGAGATGAGTGTGAAGAGAGATGAAGAGATGAGTGTGAAGAGATGAGATGAGTGTGAAGAGCGAAGAGATGAGATGAGTGTGAAGAGCGAAGAGATGAGATGAGTGTGAAGAGCGAAGAGATGAGTGTGAAGAGTGAAGAGATGAGATGAGTGTGAAGAGCGAAGAGATGAGATGAGTGTGAAGAGCGAAGAGATGAGATGAGTGTGAAGAGCGAAGAGATGAGATGAGTGTGAAGAGTGAAGAGATGAGTGTGAAGAGCGAAGAGATGAGATGAGTGTGAAGAGCGAAGAGATGAGATGAGTGTGAAGAGTGAAGAGATGAGTGTGAAGAGCGAAGAGATGAGATGAGTGTGAAGAGCGAAGAGATGAGATGAGTGTGAAGAGCGAAGAGATGAGATGAGTGTGAAGAGCGAAGAGATGAGATGAGTGAAGAGCGAAGAATGAGATGAGATGAGTGAGAAGAGAAGAGATGAGATGAGTGTGAAGAGCGAAGAGATGAGATGAGTGTGAAGAGCGAAGAGATGAGATGAGTGTGAAGAGCGAAGAGATGAGATGAGTGTGAAGAGCGAAGAGATGAGATGAGTGTGAAGAGCGAAGAGATGAGATGAGTGTGAAGAGCGAAGAGATGAGATGAGTGAAGAGCGAAGAGATGAGATGAGTGTGAAGAGCGAAGAGATGAGTGTGAAGAGCGAAGAGATGAGATGAGTGTGAAGAGCGAAGAGATGAGATGAGTGTGAAGAGCGAAGAGATGAGATGAGTGTGAAGAGCGAAGAGATGAGATGAGATGTGAAGAGCGAAGAGATGAGATGAGTGTGAAGAGCGAAGAGATGAGATGAGTGTGAAGAGCGAAGAGATGAGATGAGTGTGAAGAGCGAAGAGATGAGATGAGTGTGAAGAGCGAAGAGATGAGATGAGTGTGAAGAGCGAAGAGATGAGATGAGTGTGAAGAGCGAAGAGATGAGATGAGTGAAAGAGCGAAGAGATGAGATGAGTGTGAAGAGCGAAGAGATGAGATGAGTGTGAAGAGCGAAGAGATGAGATGAGTGTGAAGAGCGAAGAGATGAGATGAGTGTGAAGAGCGAAGAGATGAGATGAGTGTGAAGAGTGAAGAGATGAGTGTGAAGAGCGAAGAGATGAGATGAGTGTGAAGAGCGAAGAGATGAGATGAGTGTGAAGAGCGAAGAGATGAGTGTGAAGAGCGAAGAGATGAGATGAGTGTGAAGAGCGAAGAGATGAGATGAGTGAAGAGCGAAGAGATGAGATGAGTGTGAAGAGCGAAGAGATGAGATGAGTGTGAAGAGGAAGAAGATGAGATGAGTGTGAAGAGCGAAGAGATGAGATGAGTGTGAAGAGCGAAGAGATGAGATGAGTGTGAAGAGCGAAGAGATGAGATGAGTGTGAAGAGCGAAGAGATGAGATGAGTGTGAAGAGCGAAGAGATGAAGAGAAGAGATGAGATGAGTGTGAAGAGCGAAGAGATGAGATGAGTGTGAAGAGCGAAGAGATGAGATGAGTGTGAAGAGCGAAGAGATGAGATGAGTGTGAAGAGCGAAGAGATGAGATGAGTGTGAAGAGCGGATGAGATGAGTGTGAAGAGCGAAGAGATGAGATGAGTGTGAAGAGCGAAGAGATGAGATGAGTGTGAAGAGCGAAGAGATGAGATGAGTGTGAAGAGCGAAGAGATGAGAGAAGAGATGAGATGAGATGAGTGTGAAGAGCGAAGAGATGAGATGAGTGTGAAGAGCGAAGAGATGAGATGAGTGTGAAGAGCGAAGAGATGAGATGAGTGAAGAGAAGAGATGAGATGAGTGTGAAGAGCGAAGAGATGAGATGAGTGTGAAGAGCGAAGAGATGAGTGTGAAGAGCGAAGAGATGAGATGAGTGTGAAGAGCGAAGAGATGAGATGAGTGTGAAGAGCGAAGAGATGAGATGAGTGTGAAGAGCGAAGAGATGAGTGTGAAGAGTGAAGAGATGAGATGAGATGAGTGTGAAGAGCGAAGAGATGAGATGAGTGTGAAGGGCGAAGAGATGAGATGAGTGTGAAGAGCGAAGAGATGAGATGAGTGTGAAGAGTGAAGAGATGAGTGTGAAGAGCGAAGAGATGAGATGAGTGTGAAGAGCGAAGAGATGAGATGAGTGTGAAGAGCGAAGAGATGAGATGAGTGTGAAGAGCGAAGAGATGAGTGTGAAGAGCGAAGAGATGAGATGAGTGTGAAGAGCGAAGAGATGAGATGAGTGTGAAGAGCGAAGAGATGAGATGAGTGTGAAGAGCGAAGAGATGAGATGAGTGTGAAGAGCGAAGAGATGAGATGAGTGTGAAGAGCGAAGAGATGAGATGAGTGTGAAGAGCGAAGAGATGAGATGAGTGAAGAGCGAAGAGATGAGATGAGTGTGAAGAGCGAAGAGATGAGATGAGTGTGAAGAGCGAAGAGATGAGTGTGAAGAGCGAAGAGATGAGATGAGTGTGAAGAGCGAAGATGAGATGAGTGTGAAGAGATGAGATGAGTGTGAAGAGCGAAGAGATGAGATGAGTGTGAAGAGCGAAGAGATGAGATGAGTGAAGAGCGAAGAGATGAGATGAGTGTGAAGAGCGAAGAGATGAGAGTGTGAAGAGCGAATGAGATGAGTGTGAAGAGCGAAGAGATGAGATGAGTGTGAAGAGCGAAGAGATGAGATGAGTGTGAAGAGCGAAGAGATGAGATGAGTGAAGAGTGAAGAGATGAGATGAGTGTGAAGAGCGAAGAGATGAGATGAGTGTGAAGAGCGAAGAGATGAGATGAGTGTGAAGAGCGAAGAGATGAGATGAGTGTGAAGAGCGAAGAGATGAGATGAGTGTGAAGAGCGAAGAGATGAGATGAGTGTGAAGAGCGAAGAGATGAGATGAGTGTGAAGAGCGAAGAGATGAGATGAGTGTGAAGAGCGAAGAGATGAGATGAGATGAAGAGCGAAGAGATGAGATGAGTGTGAAGAGCGAAGAGATGAGATGAGTGTGAAGAGCGAAGAGATGAGATGAGTGTGAAGAGCGAAGAGATGAGATGAGTGTGAAGAGCGAAGAGATGAGATGAGTGTGAAGAGTGAAGAGATGAGTGTGAAGAGCGAAGAGATGAGATGAGTGTGAAGAGCGAAGAGATGAGATGAGTGTGAAGAGCGAAGAGATGAGATGAGTGTGAAGAGCGAAGAGATGAGATGAGTGTGAAGAGTGAAGAGATGAGTGTGAAGAGCGAAGAGATGAGATGAGTGTGAAGAGCGAAGAGATGAGATGAGTGTGAAGAGCGAAGAGATGAGATGAGTGTGAAGAGCGAAGAGATGAGTGTGAAGAGCGAAGAGATGAGATGAGTGTGAAGAGCGAAGAGATGAGATGAGTGTGAAGAGCGAAGAGATGAGATGAGTGTGAAGAGTGAAGAGATGAGTGTGAAGAGCGAAGAGATGAGATGAGTGTGAAGAGCGAAGAGATGAGATGAGTGTGAAGAGCGAAGAGAGATGAGTGTGAAGAGCGAAGAGATGAGATGAGTGTGAAGAGCGAAGAGATGAGATGAGTGTGAAGAGCGAAGAGATGAGATGAGTGTGAAGAGCGAAGAGATGAGATGAGTGTGAAGAGCGAAGAGATGAGATGAGTGTGAAGAGCGAAGAGATGAGATGAGTGTGAAGAGCGAAGAGATGAGATGAGTGTGAAGAGCGAAGAGATGAGATGAGTGTGAAGAGCGAAGAGATGAGTGTGAAGAGCGAAGAGATGAGATGAGTGTGAAGAGCGAAGAGATGAGATGAGTGACGAAGAGAAGAGATGAGATGAGTGTGAAGAGCGAAGAGATGAGATGAGTGTGAAGAGCGAAGAGATGAGATGAGTGTGAAGAGCGAAGAGATGAGATGAGTGTGAAGAGCGAAGAGAGATGAGATGAGTGTGAAGAGCAGAAGAGATGAGATGAGTGTGAAGAGCGAAGAGATGAGATGAGTGTGAAGAGCGAAGAGATGAGATGAGTGTGAAGAGTGAAGAGATGAGTGTGAAGAGCGAAGAGATGAGATGAGTGTGAAGAGCGAAGAGATGAGATGAGTGTGAAGAGCGAAGAGATGAGATGAGTGTGAAGAGCGAAGAGATGAGATGAGTGTGAAGAGCGAAGTGATGAGATGAGTGTGAAGAGCGAATAGATGAGTGTGAAGAGCGAAGAGATGAGATGAGTGTGAAGAGCGAAGAGATGAGATGAGTGTGAAGGGTGAAGAGATGAGATGAGTGTGAAGAGCGAAGAGATGAGGTGAAGAGATGAGATGAGTGTGAAGAGCGAAGAGATGAGATGAGTGTGAAGAGCGAAGAGATGAGTGTGAAGAGCGAAGAGATGAGTGTGAAGAGTGAAGAGATGAGATGAGTGTGAAGAGCGAAGAGATGAGATGAGTGTGAAGAGCGAAGAGATGAGATGAGTGTGAAGAGTGAAGAGATGAGTGTGAAGAGCGAAGAGATGAGATGAGTGTGAAGAGCGAAGAGATGAGATGAGTGTGAAGAGCGAAGAGATGAGATGAGTGTGAAGAGCGAAGAGATGAGATGAGTGTGAAGAGTGAAGAGATGAGTGTGAAGAGCGAAGAGATGAGATGAGTGTGAAGAGAATGAGAAGAGATGAGATGAGTGTGAAGAGCGAAGAGATGAGATGAGTGTGAAGAGCGAAGAGATGAGATGAGTGTGAAGAGCGAAGAGATGAGATGAGTGTGAAGAGCGAAGAGATGAGATGAGTGTGAAGAGCGAAGAGATGAGATGAGTGTGAAGAGCGAAGAGATGAGATGAGTGTGAAGAGCGAAGAGATGAGATGAGTGTGAAGAGCGAAGAGATGAGATGAGTGTGAAGAGAAGAGATGAGATGAGTGTGAAGAGAAGAGATGAGATGAGTGTGAAGAGCGAAGAGATGAGATGAGTGTGAAGAGCGAAGAGATGAGTGTGAAGAGCGAAGAGATGAGATGAGTGTGAAGAGCGAAGAGATGAGATGAGTGTGAAGAGCGAAGAGATGAGATGAGTGTGAAGAGCGAAGAGATGAGATGAGTGTGAAGAGCGAAGAGATGAGATGAGTGTGAAGAGCGAAGAGATGAGATGAGTGTGAAGAGCGAAGTGATGAGATGAGTGTGAAGAGCGAATAGATGAGTGTGAAGAGCAAAGAGATGAGATGAGTGTGAAGAGCGAAGAGATGAGATGAGTGTGAAGGGTGAAGAGATGAGATGAGTGTGAAGAGCGAAGAGATGAGTGTGAAGAGATGAGATGAGTGTGAAGGGCGAAGAGATGAGATGAGTGTGAAGAGCGAAGAGATGAGATGAGTGTGAAGAGTGAAGAGATGAGTGTGAAGAGCGAAGAGATGAGTGTGAAGAGCGAAGAGATGAGATGAGTGAAGAGCGAAGAGATGAGATGAGATGATGTGAAGAGACGAAGAGATGAGTGTGAAGAAGAAGAGATGAGATGAGTGTGAAGAGCGAAGAGATGAGATGAGTGTGAAGAGAAGAGATGAGATGAGTGTGAAGAGCGAAGAGATGAGATGAGTGTGAAGAGCGAAGAGATGAGTGTGAAGAGCGAAGAGATGAGATGAGTGTGAAGAGCGAAGAGATGAGATGAGTGTGAAGAGCGAAGAGATGAGATGAGTGTGAAGAGCGAAGAGATGAGTGTGAA
Source organism: Oncorhynchus gorbuscha (assembly GCF_021184085.1). Taxonomy (NCBI): domain Eukaryota; kingdom Metazoa; phylum Chordata; class Actinopteri; order Salmoniformes; family Salmonidae; genus Oncorhynchus; species Oncorhynchus gorbuscha. The sequence continues at coordinate 2,057,342 of NC_060191.1, forward strand.
GAGCGAAGAGATGAGATGAGTGTGAAGAGCGAAGAGATGAGTGTGAAGAGCGAAGAGATGAGATGAGTGTGAAGAGCGAAGAGATGAGATGAGTGTGAAGAGCGAAGAGATGAGATGAGTGTGAAGAGAAGAGATGAGATGAAGAGCTGAAGAGATGAGATGAGTGTGAAGAGAAGAGATGAGTGTGAAGAGCGAAGAGATGAGATGAGTGTGAAGAGAATGAAGAGATGAGATGAGTGTGAAGAGCGAAGAGATGAGATGAGTGTGAAGAGGAAGAGATGAGATGAGTGTGAAGAGAAGAGATGAGATGAGTGTGAAGAGCGAAGAGATGAGATGATGAGTGTGAAGAGCGAAGAGATGAGATGAGTGTGAAGAGCGAAGAGATGAGATGAGTGTGAAGAGGGAAGAATGAGATGAGTGAAGAGCGAAGAGATGAGATGAGTGTGAAGAGCGAAGAGATGAGATGAGTGTGAAGAGCGAAGAGATGAGATGAGTGTGAAGAGCGAAGAGATGAGATGAGTGTGAGAGAAGAGAAGAGATGAGATGAGTGTGAAGAGCGAAGAGATGAGATGAGTGAAGAGCGAAGAGATGAGATGAGTGTGAAGAGCGAAGAGATGAGATGAGTGTGAAGAGCGAAGAGATGAGATGAGTGTGAAGAGCGAAGAGATGAGTGTGAAGAGCGAAGAGATGAGATGAGTGTGAAGAGCGAAGAGATGAGATGAGTGTGAAGAGCGAAGAGATGAGTGTGAAGACGAAGAGATGAGATGAGTGAAGAGCGAAGAGATGAGATGAGTGTGAAGAGTGAAGAGATGAGATGAGTGTGAAGAGAAAGAGATGAGTGTGAAGAGCGAAGAGATGAGATGAGTGTGAAGAGCGAAGAGATGAGATGAGTGTGAAGAGCGAAGAGATGAGATGAGTGTGAAGAGCGAAGAGATGAGATGAGTGTGAAGAGTGAAGAGATGAGATGAGTGTGAAGAGCAGAAGAGATGAGATGAGTGTGAAGAGCGAAGAGATGAGTGTGAAGAGTGAAGAGATGAGATGAGTGTGAAGAGCGAAGAGATGAGATGAGTGTGAAGAGCGAAGAGATGAGATGAGTGTGAAGAGCGAAGAGATGAGATGAGTGTGAAGAGTGAAGAGATGAGATGTGAGTGTGAAGAGATGAGATGAGTGTGAAGAGCGAAGAGATGAGATGAGTGTGAAGAGCGAAGAGATGAGATGAGATGAGAATGAGAAGAGAAGAGATGAGTGTGAAGAGCAGAAGAGATGAGATGAGTGTGAAGAGCGAAGAGATGAGATGAGTGTGAAGAGCGAAGAGATGAGATGAGTGTGAAGAGCGAAGAGATGAGATGAGTGTGAAGATGAAGAGATGAGATGAGTGTGAAGAGCGAAGAGATGAGATGAGTGTGAAGAGTGAAGAGATGAGTGTGAAGAGAAGAGATGAGATGAGTGTGAAGAGCGAAGAGATGAGATGAGTGTGAAGAGCGAAGAGATGAGATGAGTGTGAAGAGCGAAGAGATGAGATGAGTGTGAAGAGCGAAGAGATGAGATGAGTGTGAAGAGCGAAGAGATGAGTGTGAAGAGTGAAGAGATGAAGATGAGTGTGAAGAGCGAAGAGATGAGATGAGTGTGAAGAGCGAAGAGATGAGATGAGTGAAGAGCGAAGAGATGAGTGAGAAGAGATGAGATGAGTGAAGAGCGAAGAGATGAGATGAGTGTGAAGAGCGAAGAGATGAGATGAGTGTGAAGAGCGAAGAGATGAGTGTGAAGAGCAGAAGAGATGAGATGAGTGTGAAGAGTGAAGAGATGAGATGAGTGTGAAGAGGCGAAGAGATGAGATGAGTGTGAAGAGCGAAGAGATGAGATGAGTGTGAAGAGCGAAGAGATGAGTGTGAAGAGCGAAGAGATGAGATGAGTGTGAAGAGCGAAGAGATGAGATGAGTGTGAAGAGCGAAGAGATGAGATGAGTGTGAAGAGCGAAGAGATGAGATGAGTGTGAAGAGTGAAGAGATGAGTGTGAAGAGCGAAGAGATGAGTGTGAAGAGCGAAGAGATGAGATGAGTGTGAAGAGCGAAGAGATGAGATGAGTGTGAAGACAGAAAGAGATGAGATGAGTGTGAAGAGCGAAGAGATGAGATGAGTGTGAAGAGCGAAGAGATGAGATGAGTGTGAAGAGTGAAGAGATGAGATGAGTGTGAAGAGCGAAGAGATGAGATGAGTGTGAAGAGCGAAGAGATGAGATGAGTGTGAAGAGCGAAGAGATGAGATGAGTGTGAAGAGTGAAGAGATGAGTGTGAAGAGCGAAGAGATGAGATGAGTGTGAAGAGCGAAGAGATGAGATGAGTGTGAAGAGCGAAGAGATGAGATGAGTGTGAAGAGCGAAGAGATGAGATGAGTGTGAAGAGTGAAGAGATGAGTGTGAAGAGCGAAGAGATGAGATGAGTGTGAAGAGCGAAGAGATGAGATGAGTGTGAAGAGCGAAGAGATGAGTGTGAAGAGCGAAGAGATGAGATGAGTGTGAAGAGCGAAGAGATGAGATGAGTGTGAAGAGCGAAGAGATGAGATGAGTGTGAAGAGCGAAGAGATGAGTGTGAAGAGCGAAGAGATGAGATGAGTGTGAAGAGCGAAGAGATGAGATGAGTGTGAAGAGCAGAAGAGATGAGATGAGTGTGAAGAGCGAAGAGATGAGATGAGTGTGAAGAGCGAAGAGATGAGATGTGAAGAGCGAAGAGATGAGATGAGTGTGAAGAGCGAATGAGATGAGTGTGAAGAAAGAGATGAGATGAGTGTGAAGAGTGAAGAGATGAGATGAGTGTGAAGAGCGAAGAGATGAGATGAGTGTGAAGAGCGAAGAGATGAGATGAGTGTGAAGAGCGAAGAGATGAGATGAGTGTGAAGAGCGAAGAGATGAGATGAGTGTGAAGAGCGAAGAGATGAGATGAGTGTGAAGAGCGAAGAGATGAGATGAGTGTGAAGAGCGAAGAGATGAGATGAGTGTGAAGAGCGAAGAGATGAGATGAGTGTGAAGAGGCGAAGAGATGAGTGTGAAGAGAAGAGATGAGATGAGTGTGAAGAGCGAGAGATGAGATGAGTGTGAAGAGCGAAGAGATGAGATGAGTGTGAAGAGCGAAGTGATGAGATGAGTGTGAAGAGCGAAGAGATGAGTGTGAAGAGCGAAGAGATGAGATGAGTGTGAAGAGCGAAGAGATGAGATGAGTGTGAAGAGCGAAGAGATGAGATGAGTGTGAAGAGCGAAGAGATGAGATGAGTGTGAAGAGCGAAGAGATGAGATGAGTGTGAAGAGCGAAGAGATGAGATGAGTGTGAAGAGCGAAGAGATGAGATGAGTGTGAAGAGCGAAGAGATGAGATGAGTGTGAAGAGATGAGATGAGTGTGAAGAGCGAAGAGATGAGATGAGTGTGAAGAGCGAAGAGATGAGATGAGTGTGAAGGGTGAAGAGATGAGATGAGTGTGAAGAGCGAAGAGATGAGTGTGAAGAGATGAGATGAGTGTGAAGGGCGAAGAGATGAGATGAGTGTGAAGAGCGAAGAGATGAGATGAGTGTGAAGAGTGAAGAGATGAGTGTGAAGAGCGAAGAGATGAGAGTGAAGAGCGAAGAGATGAGATGAGTGTGAAGAGCGAAGAGATGAGATGAGTGTGAAGAGTGAAGAGATGAGTGTGAAGAGCGAAGAGATGAGATGAGTGTGAAGAGCGAAGAGATGAGATGAGTGTGAAGAGCGAAGAGATGAGATGAGTGTGAAGAGCGAAGAGATGAGATGAGTGTGAAGAGCGAAGAGATGAGTGTGAAGAGCGAAGAGATGAGATGAGTGTGAAGAGCGAAGAGATGAGATGAGTGTGAAGAGCAGAAGAGATGAGATGAGTGTGAAGAGCGAAGAGATGAGATGAGTGTGAAGAGCGAAGAGATGAGATGAGTGTGAAGAGCGAAGAGATGAGTGTGAAGACGAAGAGATGAGATGAGTGAGTGTGAAGAGCGAAGAGATGAGATGAGTGTGAAGAGCAGAATGAGACAGATGAGACAGAGGGGGAAGAGATGAGTGTGAAGAGTGAAGAGATGAGATGAGTGTGAAGAGCGAAGAGATGAGTGTGACAGACAGAGATGAGATGAGTGTGAAGAGTGAAGAGATGAGTGTGAAGAGCGAAGAGAGAGATGAGTGTGAAGAGCGAAGAGATGAGATGAGTGTGAAGAGCGAAGAGATGAGTGTGAAGAGCGAAGAGATGAGATGAGTGAAGAGCGAAGAGATGAGATGAGTGTGAAGAGACAGAAGAGATGAGATGAGTGTGAAGAGCGAAGAGATGAGTGTGAAGAGCGAAGAGATGAGATGAGTGTGAAGAGCGAAGAGATGAGATGAGTGTGAAGAGCGAAGAGATGAGTGTGAAGAGCGAAGAGATGAGATGAGTGTGAAGAGGAAGAGATGAGATGAGTGTGAAGAGCGAAGAGATGAGTGTGAAGAGCAGAAGAGATGAGATGAGTGAGAAGAGCGAAGAGATGAGATGAGTGTGAAGAGCGAAGAGATGAGATGAGTGTGAAGAGCGGAGAAGAGATGAGTGTGAAGAGCGAAGAGATGAGATGAGTGTGAAGAGCAGAAGAGATGAGATGAGTGTGAAGAGAAGAGATGAGTGTGAAGAGCAGAAGAGATGAGATGAGTGTGAAGAGCGAAGAGATGAGATGAGTGTGAAGAGTGAAGAGATGAGATGAGTGTGAAGAGCGAAGAGATGAGTGTGAAGAGTGAAGAGATGAGATGAGTGTGAAGAGCGAAGAGATGAGATGAGTGTGAAGAGCGAAGAGATGAGATGAGTGTGAAGAGACAAGAGATGAGATGAGTGTGAAGAGTGAAGAGATGAGTGAAGAGCAGAATGAAGAGATGAGATGAGTGTGAAGAGCGAAGAGATGAGTGTGAAGAGCGAAGAGATGAGATGAGTGTGAAGAGCGAAGAGATGAGATGAGTGTGAAGAATGAGACGAAGAGATGAGATGAGTGTGAAGAGCGAAGAGATGAGATGAGTGTGAAGAGTGAAGAGATGAGTGTGAAGAGCGAAGAGATGAGATGAGTGTGAAGAGCGAGAGAGATGAGATGAGTGTGAAGAGCAGAAGAGATGAGATGAGATGAGAAGAGTGAAGAGATGAGATGAGTGAAGAGAAGAGATGAATGAGATGTGAAGAGCGAAGAGATGAGATGAGTGTGAAGACAGAAGAGATGAGATGAGTGTGAAGAGAAGAGATGAGTGTGAAGAGCAGAAGAGATGAGATGAGTGTGAAGAGCGAAGAGATGAGATGAGTGTGAAGAGTGAAGAGATGAGTGTGAAGAGCAAGAGATGAGATGAGTGTGAAGAGCGAAGAGATGAGATGAGTGTGAAGAGCGAAGAGATGAGATGAGTGTGAAGAGCGAAGAGATGAGATGAGTGAGAAGAGCGAAGAGATGAGATGAGTGTGAAGAGCAGAATGAGATGAGTGTGAAGAGCGAAGAGATGAGATGAGTGTGAAGAGCAGAAGAGATGAGATGAGTGTGAAGAGTGAAGAGATGAGATGAGTGTGAAGAGCAGAAGAGATGAGATGATGTGAAGAGATGAGATGAGTGAAGAGACGATGAGAGATGAGATGAGTGTGAAGAGACAGAAGAGATGAGACAGTGAAGAGCGAAGAGATGAGTGTGAAGAGTGAAGAGATGAGATGAGTGTGAAGAGAAGAGATGAGATGAGTGTGAAGAGCGAAGAGATGAGATGAGTGTGAAGAGCGAAGAGATGAGATGAGTGTGAAGAGCAGAAGAGAGAGATGAGTGTGAAGAGCGAAGAGATGAGATGAGTGTGAAGAGCAGAAGAGATGAGATGAGTGTGAAGAGCGAAGAGATGAGATGAGTGTGAAGAGCGAAGAGATGAGATGAGTGAAGAGGGAAGAGATGAGTGTGAAGAGAATGAAGAGATGAGATGAGTGTGAAGAGCGAAGAGATGAGATGAGTGTGAAGATGAGATGAGTGAAGAGATGAGATGAGTGTGAAGAGCGAAGAGATGAGATGAGTGTGAAGAGCGAAGAGATGAGATGAGTGTGAAGAGCGAAGAGATGAGTGTGAAGACAGAAGAGATGAGATGAGTGTGAAGAGCGAAGAGATGAGATGAGTGTGAAGAGCGAATGAGATGAGATGAGTGTGAAGAGCGAAGAGATGAGATGAGTGTGAAGAGTGAAGAGATGAGTGTGAAGAGCGAAGAGATGAGATGAGTGAAGAGCGAAGAGATGAGATGAGTGTGAAGAGACAGAAGAGATGAGATGAGTGTGAAGAGCGAAGAGATGAGAGAGTGAGAAGAGCGAAGAGATGAGTGTGACAGACAGAAGAGACAGAGAGAGTGTGAAGAGCGGAGATGAGATGAGTGTGAAGAGCAAGAGATGAGTGTGAAGAGCGAAGAGATGAGATGAGTGTGAAGAATGAGACAGAAGAGATGAGATGAGTGAAGACAGAGAGAAGAGATGAGATGAGTGTGAAGAGAAGAGATGAGACAGAAGAATGAGAAGAGATGAGATGAGTGTGAAGAGCAGAAGAGATGAGATGAGTGAGAAGAGCGAAGAGATGAGATGAGTGTGAAGAGCGAAGAGATGAGATGAGTGTGAAGAGACAGAGATGAGAGTGTGAAGACAGAAGAGATGAGATGAGTGTGAAGAGGAAGAGATGAGTGTGAAGAGCGAAGAGATGAGATGAGTGTGAAGAGCGGGAAGAGATGAGATGAGTGTGAAGACAGAAGAGACAGAGGGGAAGAGTGAGTGAGACAGAGAGAATGAGATGAGATGAGTGTGAAGAGGGGAAGAGATGAGATGAGATGAGTGTGAAGAGCGAAGAGATGAGATGAGTGTGAAGAGCGAAGAGATGAGATGAGTGTGAAGAGAAAGAGATGAGACAGAGTGTGAAGAGGGGAGATGAGATGAGTGTGAAGACAGAAGAGATGAGATGAGTGTGAAGAGTGAAGAGATGAGTGTGAAGAGAAGAGATGAGATGAGTGTGAAGAGCGAAGAGATGAGATGAGTGTGAAGAGCGAAGAGATGAGATGAGTGTGAAGAGCGAAGAGATGAGATGAGTGTGAAGAGAAGAGACAGACAGAGTGTGAAGAGCGAAGAGATGAGATGAGATGTGAAGAGCAGAAGAGATGAGATGAGTGTGAAGAGCTAAGAGATGAGATGAGTGTGAAGAGCGAAGAGATGAGATGAGTGTGAAGAGCAGAAGAGATGAGATGAGTGTGAAGAGCGAAGAGATGAGTGTGAAGAGTGAAGAGATGAGATGAGTGTGAAGACAGAAGAGATGAGATGAGTGTGAAGAGCGAAGAGATGAGATGAGTGTGAAGAGCGAAGAGATGAGATGAGTGTGAAGAGGGAAGAGATGAGTGTGAAGAGCAAGAGATGAGATGAGTGTGACAGACAGAAGAGATGAGATGAGTGTGAAGAGCGAAGAGATGAGATGAGTGTGAAGAGCGAAGAGATGAGATGAGTGTGAAGAGGAATGAGATGAGTGTGAAGAGCGAAGAGATGAGATGAGTGTGAAGAGCGAAGAGATGAGATGAGTGTGAAGAGAATGAAGAGATGAGTGTGAAGAGCGAAGAGATGAGATGAGTGTGAAGAGCGAAGAGATGAGATGAGTGTGAAGAGCGAAGAGATGAGATGAGTGTGAAGAGCGAAGAGATGAGATGAGTGTGAAGAGCAGAAGAGATGAGATGAGTGTGAAGAGAGGGAAGAGATGAGTGTGAAGAGCAGAAGAGACAGACAGAGTGTGAAGAGCGAAGAGATGAGATGAGTGTGAAGAGCGAAGAGATGAGATGAGTGTGAAGAGCGAAGAGATGAGATGAGTGTGAAGAGCGAAGAGATGAGATGAGTGTGAAGAGGAAGAGATGAGATGAGTGTGAAGAGCAGAAGAGATGAGATGAGTGTGAAGAGCGAAGAGATGAGATGAGTGTGAAGAGCGAAGAGATGAGATGAGTGTGAAGAGCGAAGAGATGAGATGAGTGTGAAGAGTGAAGAGATGAGATGAGTGTGAAGAGCGAAGAGATGAGATGAGTGTGAAGAGCGAAGAGATGAGATGAGTGTGAAGAGTGAAGAGATGAGTGTGAAGAGCGAAGAGATGAGATGAGTGTGAAGAGCAGAAGAGATGAGATGAGTGTGAAGACAGAAGAGATGAGATGAGTGTGAAGAGATGAAGAGATGAGATGAGTGTGAAGAGAAGAGATGAGATGAGTGTGAAGAGAGACAGACAGATGAGTGTGAAGAGCGAAGAGATGAGATGAGTGTGAAGAGCGAAGAGATGAGATGAGTGTGAAGAGCGAAGAGATGAGATGAGTGTGAAGAGCGAAGAGATGAGTGTGAAGAGCGAAGAGATGAGATGAGTGTGAAGAGCGAAGAGATGAGATGAGTGTGAAGAGCGAAGAGATGAGATGAAGAGAAGAGATGAAGAGATGAGTGTGAAGAGAAGAGATGAGATGAGTGTGAAGACAGAAGAGATGAGATGAGTGTGAAGACGAAGAGATGAGATGAGTGTGAAGAGTGAAGAGATGAGTGTGAAGACAGAAGAGATGAGATGAGTGTGAAGAGTGAAGACAGATGAGATGAGTGTGAAGAGCGAAGAGATGAGATGAGTGTGAAGAGCGAAGAGATGAGACAGAGTGTGAAGAGTGAAGAGATGAGTGTGAAGAGCGAAGAGATGAGATGAGTGTGAAGAGCGAAGAGATGAGATGAGTGTGAAGAGAGAAGAGATGAGATGAGTGAGAAGAGGAAGAGATGAGATGAGTGTGAAGAGCGAAGAGATGAGATGAGTGTGAAGAGTGAAAGAAGAGATGAGTGTGAAGAGTGAAGAGACAGATGAGTGTGAAGAGCGAAGAATGAGATGAGTGTGAAGAGCAGAAGAGATGAGATGAAGAAAGAAGAGACAGAATGAGAAGAGATGAATGAGAAGACGAAGAGATGAGATGAGTGTGACAGAGCGAAGAATGAGATGAGTGTGAAGAGACAGAATGAGATGAGACAGAAGAGACAGAAGAGATGAGATGAGTGTGAAGACAGAATGAGATGAGATGAGAATGAAGACAAGAGATGAGATGAGTGTGACAGAGCAGAAGAGACAGATGAATGAGACAGAGAATGAGACAGACAGAATGAGACAGAGAATGAGAAGAGATGAGTGTGAAGAGACAGAAGAGATGAGATGAGTGTGAAGAGACAGAAGAATGAGATGAGAGGGAAGAGATGAAGAGATGAGACAGACAGAATGAGACAGACAGAATGAGACAGAGGGGAAGAGATGAGTGTGACAGACAGAATGAGACAGACAGAATGAGAAGAGGAAGAAGAGATGAGTGTGAAGAGACAAGAATGAGATGAGACAGAATGAGCGAAGAGATGAGACAGACAGAATGAGACAGAGAGAAGAGAATGAGATGAGAGATGAAGACAGACAGAATGAGACAGATGAGTGTGACAGACAGAAGAGACAGATGAGTGAAGAGATGAAGAGATGAGATGAATGAGACAGAGGGGGAGATGAGATGAGTGAAGAGATGAGAGATGAGACAGAAGAGAGAAGAGATGAGATGAGTGTGACAGACAGAATGAGACAGACAGAGATGAGACAGAATGAGACAGACAGAATGAGATGAGTGTGAAGAAAGAAGAGATGAGAAGTGAAAGAGAGAAGAGATGAGACAGAATGAGACAGAGGGGGAAGAGATGAGTGTGACAGACAGAAGAGACAGACAGAATGAGACAGAGGGGGAAGAGATGAGTGTGAAGACAGAAGAGACAGACAGAATGAGACAGAGGGGGGAAGAGATGAGTGTGACAGACAGAAGAGACAGACAGAATGAGACAGAGGGAAGAGATGAGATGAGTGTGAAGAAAGACAGACAGAATGAGACAGAGTGAGAAGAGTGAGGTGACAGATAGAATGAGACAGAGGGAATGAGACAGAGTGTGAAGAGAATGAGACAGACAGAATGAGACAGAGAGGGAAGAGATGAGATGACAGAATGAGAAGACAGAATGAGACAGAGGGGGAAGAGATGAGTGTGACAGACAGAATGAGACAGACAGAATGAGACAGAGAGGGAAGAGATGAGTGTGAAGACAGACAGAAGGAGACAGACAGAATGAGACAGAGGGGGAAAGAGATGAGTGTGAAGACAGAAGAGAGACAGACAGAATGAGACAGAGATGAGATGAGTGTGACAGACAGAAGAGATGAGACAGAATGAGACAGAGGGGGAGATGAGATGAGAGTGAAGACAGAATGAGACAGAGAGAATGAGACAGAGGGAAGAGATGAGATGAGACAGAATGAGACAGAAGAATGAGACAGAGAATGAAGAGATGAGAGATGAGACAGAGTGAAAGAGCAGAAGAATGAGATGAGTGTGAAGAGTGAAGAGATGAGACAGACAGAAGAGACAGACAGATGAGACAGACAGAAGAGACAGAGAGGGAAGAGATGAGTGTGAAGAGACAGAAGAGACAGACAGAGAGAAGACAGAATGAGACAGATGAGAAGGAAGAGATGAGACAGAGATGAGACAGACAGAATGAGACAGACAGAGATGAGATGAGATGAATGAGACAGACAGAATGAGACAGTGTGAAGACAAGAGATGAGTGTGAAGACAGAATGAGACAGACAGAATGACAGAGGGGAAGAGATGAGATGAGTGTGACAGAATGAGACAGACAGATGAGATGAGTGAGAGAGAGAATGAAGAGATGAGTGTGACAGACAGAATGAGACAGAGAGGAAGAGATGAGATGAGTGTGACAGACAAGAGATGAGACAGACAAGAGGGAAGAGATGAGTGTGACAGACAGAAGAGACAGAGTGAGAAGAGCGAAGAATGAGATGAATGTGACAGACAGAAGAGAGACAGATGAGTGAGAAGAGTGAAGAAAGAGATGAGAATGACAGACAGAAGAGAAGAGATGAGTGTGACAGAGCAGAATGAGACAGACAGAAGAGACAGATGAGGGGACAGACAGAATGAGACAGACAGAGGAATGGGAAGAGATGAGACAGTGTGAAGAGCAGAATGAGACAGACAGAATGAGACAGAGAGGGGAAGAGATGAGTGTGACAGACAGAATGAGACAGATGAGTGAACAGACAGAATGAGAGAGGAGATGAGTGTGACAGACAGAAGAGACAGACAGAGTGTGACAGACAGAATGAGACAGAGATGAGTGTGAAGAGCAGACAGAATGAGACAGACAGAATGAGACAGAGGAAGAGCGAGAGATGAGTGTGACAGAAGAATGAGACAGACAGAATGAGACAGAGAGGAAGAGATGAGTGTGACAGACAGAAGAGACAGACAGAGGTGACAGAGAAGAGATGAGATGAGACAGAATGAGACAGAAGAGATGAGACAGAAGAGCAGAAGAGATGAGATGAGAGAAGACAGAATGAGACAGAGGAAAGACAGACAGAATGAGACAGAGTGTGAAGAGACAGAAGATAGACAGACAGAATGAAGACAGACAGAATGAGACAGAGGAAAAAGGAAGAGATGAGTGTGACAGACAGAATGAGACAGATAGAATGAGACAGAGAGAATGAGACAGACAGAATGAGACAGACAGAATGAGACAGAAGAGATGACAGACAGAATGAGACAGACAGAATGAGACAGACAGAATGAGACAGAAGAGGGAAGAGATGAGACAGATGAATGAGACAGAAGAGATGAGACAGACAGAATGAGACAGAGGGGGAAGAGATGAGTGTGACAGAAAGAATGAGACAGAGGGAAGAAGAGTGTGGACAGACAGAATGAGACAGAGAGGGGAAGAGCGATGAGATGACAGACAGAATGAGACAGACAGAATGAGACAGAGGAGGAAGAGATGAGTGTGACAGACAGAATGACAAGAGAGTGTGAAGACAGAATGACAGAGAGGAGATGAGTGAACAGAGCGAAGAGATGAGATTGAGACAGAGGGGGAAGAGATGAGATGAGACAGAAGGAGACAGAATGAGACAGAGAGGGCGAAGAGATGAGATGAGACAGAAGAGACAGACAGAATGAGACAGAGAGGGGGAAGAGATAGATGAGTGTGAAGACAGAAGGAGACAGATGAATGAGACAGAGAGGAGAAGAGAAAGTGTGACAGACAGAATGAGACAGAGAGGGGGAAGAGATGAGTGTGACAGACAGAATGAGACAGACAGAATGAGACAGAGAGAAAGAGATGAGTGTGAAGACAGAAGAATGAGAAGAGATGAATGAGACAGACAGAATGAGACAGACAGAATGAGACAGAGGGGAAGAGATGAGAGTGTGACAGACAGAAGAGACAGAGAATGATAAAGAGAGACAGAAGAGATGAGATGAGTGAAGAGTGAAGAATGAGACAGAGGGAAAAGCTGAGATGAGACAGAGTGTGAAGACAGACAGAATGAGACAGAGTGGGGGAAGAGATGAGTGTGAAGAGCAGAAGATGAGACATGAGACAGACAGAGGGGAAGAATGAGATGAGTGGAAGAGATGAGATGAGACAGAGTGTGAAGAGGGGGAATGAGATGAGTGTGAAGAGCAGAAGGAGACAGACAGAATGAGACAGAGAGGGGAATGAGATGAGTGTGAAGAGCAGAATGATGACAGACAGAATGAGACAGAGGAGATGAGATGAGACAGAAGAGACAGACAGAATGAGACAGACAGAATGAGACTGAGATGAAGAGATGAGTGTGACAGACGAAGACAGATGAGATGAGTGTGAAGAGAGAATGAGACAGACAGAATGAACAGATGAGTGTGAAGACAAGAGATGAGAGAAGTGTGAAGGGGAGAAGAGACAGATGAATGAGACAGATAGAATGAGACAGATAGAATGAGACAGATAGAATGAGACAGACAGAATGAGACAGACAGAAGAGACAGAGAGATGAGACAGTGTGACAGAATGAGAAGTGAGACAGATAGAATGAGACAGACAGAAGAGAAGAAAGTGTGACAGCAGAATGAGACAGACAGAATGAGACAGAGAGGGAAGAGAGAAGTGTGACAGACAGAATGAGACAGACAGAATGAGAGATGAATGAGACAGACAGAATGAGACAGAGTGTGACAGAGGGGGAAGAGATGAGTGTGACAGAAAGAATGAGACAGAGAGGGGAAGAGATGAGTGACAGACAGAATGGAGACAGAGAGATGAGATGAGTGTGACAGACAGAAGAGACAGACAGAGTGAGACAGAGGAAGAGATGAGTGTGAAGACAGAAGAGACAGACAGAATGAGACAGAGGGGGAAGAGATGAGTGTGACAGACAGAATGAGACAGAAGAGATGAGACAGAGTGAGAAGAGGGAAGAGATGAGTGTGACAGACAGAAGAGACAGACAGAATGAGACAGAGAGGGAAGAGATGAGTGTGACAGACAGAAGAGACGAGACAGACAGAATGAGACAGATGAGGAGTGTGAAGAGCGACAGACAGAATGAGACAGACAGAATGAGACAGAGAGAAGAGATGAGAAGAGATGAGTGTGAAGAGGGAAGAGATGAGACAGAGTGAGAAGAGGGAATGAGAGAGATGAGTGAGACAGACAGAATGAGACAGAGAGGGAAGAGATGAGTGTGACAGACAGAATGAGACAGACAGAATGAGACAGAGAGGGGGAAGAGATGAGTGTGACAGACAGAATGAGACAGACAGAATGAGACAGACAGAGAGACAGAGATGAAAGTGTGACAGACAGAATGAGACAGACAGCATGAGACAGACAGAAGAGATGAGTGTGAAGAGATGATGAGTGTGACAGACAGAAGTGAGACAGAGAGAAGAAGAGATGAGTGTGACAGACAGAATGAGATGAGACAGAATGAGACAGAGGGGGAAGAGATGAGTGTGACAGACAGAATGAGACAGACAGAATGAGACAGATGAGTGTGAAGAGATGAAGAGACAGAAAGAGATGAGACAGACAGAAGGAGACAGACAGAATGAGACAGAGGGGGAAGAGATGAGTGTGACAGACAGAAGAGACAGATGAATGAGACAGAGGGAAGAGATGAGTGTGAAGACAGAATGAGACAGACAGAATGAGACAGAGGGGGAAGAGATGAGATGAGACAGAAGAGACAACAGAACAGAGATGAGTGTGAAGAGATGAGACAGACAGAATGAGAAGAGGGGGAAGAGATGAGTGTG
>NC_060191.1:2071612-2099112 GCF_021184085.1 Oncorhynchus gorbuscha
GAAGAGCGAAGAGATGAGATGAGTGTGAAGAGCGAAGAGATGAGATGAGTGTGAAGAGCGAAGAGATGAGAGTGTGAAGAGCGAAGAGATGAGATGAGTGTGAAGAGCGAAGAGGAAGAGATGAGTGTGAAGAGCGAAGAGATGAGATGAGTGTGAAGAGCGAAGAGATGAGATGAGTGTGAAGAGCGAAGAGATGAGATGAGTGTGAAGAGTGAAGAGATGAGATGAGTGTGAAGAGCGAAGAGATGAGATGAGTGTGAAGAGCGAAGAGATGAGATGTGTGAAGAGTGAAGAGATGAGATGAGTGTGAAGAGCGAAGAGATGAGATGAGTGTGAAGAGCGAAGAGATGAGATGAGTGTGAAGAGAGAAGAGATGAGATGAGTGTGAAGAGCGAAGAGATGAGATGAGTGTGAAGAGCGAAGAGATGAGATGAGTGTGAAGAGCGAAGAGATGAGTGTGAAGAGTGAAGAGATGAGAGAAGAGATGAGATGAGTGTGAAGAGCGAAGAGATGAGAAGAGCGAAGAGATGAGAGATGAGTGTGAAGAGCGAAGAGATGAGATGAGTGTGAAGAGCGAAGAGATGAGTGTGAAGAGCGAAGAGATGAGATGAGTGTGAAGAGCGAAGAGATGAGATGAGTGTGAAGAAGAGATGAGTGAAGAGATGAGATGAGTGTGAAGAGTGAAGAGATGAGAAGAGTGTGAAGAGTGAAGAGATGAGTGTGAAGAGCGTAGAGATGAGATGAGTGTGAAGAGTGAAGAGATGAGTGTGAAGAGCGAAGAGATGAGATGAGTGTGAAGAGTGAAGAGATGAGTGTGAAGAGCGAAGAGATCAGATGAGTGTGAAGTGTGAAAAGATGAGATGAGTGTGAAGAGTGAAGAGATGAGATGAGTGCGAAGAGCGAAGAGATGAGATGAGTGTGAAGAGCGAAGAGATTTGATGAGTGTGAAGAGCGAAGAGATGAGTGTGAAGAGCGAAGAGATGAGATGAGTGTGAAAAGCGAAGAGATGAGATGAGTGTGAAGAGCGAAGAGATGAGATGAGTGTGAAGAGCGAAGAGATAAGATGAGTGTGAAGAGCGATGAGATGAGTGTGAAGAGCGAAGAGATGAGATGAGTGTGACAGATATAATGAGACAGACAGAATGAGACAGACAGAATGAGACAGACAGAATGAGACAGATAGAATGAGACAGACAGAAAGAGACAGACAGAATGAGACATATAGAACGAGAAAGATAGAATGAGACAGAGGGGGGAAGAGAAAGTGTGACAGACAGAATGAGACAGACAGAATGAGACAGAGGGGGGGGAAGAGATGAGTGTGACAGACAGAATGAGACAGACAGAATGAGGCAGAGGCGGGAAGAGATGAGTGTGACAGACGGGAAGCGACAGATAGAATGAGACAGATAGAATGAGACAGAGGGGGGAAGAGATGAGTGTGACAGACAGAATGAGACAGACAGCATGAGACAGACAAAATGAGACAGAGGGGGGAAGAGATGAGTGTGACAGATAGAATGAGACAGAGGGGGAAGAGAAAGTGTGACAGACAGAATGAGACAGACAGTATGAGACAGACAGAATGAGACAGAGGGGGGGAAGAGATGAGTGTGACAGACAGAATGAGACAGACAGAATGAGACAGAGGGAGGAAGAGATGAGTGTAACAGACAGAATGAGACAGACAGAATGAGACAGAGGGGGGAAGAGATGAGTGTGACAGGCAGGAGACAGACAGAATGAGACAGAGGGGGGGAAGAGATGAGTGTGACATACAGAATGAGACAGACAGAATGAGACAGAGGGGGGAAGAGATGAGTGTAACAGACAGAAGGAGACAGACAGAATGAGACAGAGGGGGGGAAGAGATGAGTGTGACAGACAGAATGAGACAGAGACGGGATGAGATGAGTGTGACAGACAGAATGAGACAGACAGAATGAGACAGGGGGGGAAGAGATGAGTGTGACAGACAGAATGAGACAGAGGGGAAGAGATGAGTGTGACAGACAGAATGAGACAGACAGAATGAGACAGAGGGGGGAAGAGATGAGTGTGACAGACAGAAGGAGACAGACAGAATGAGACAGAGGGGGGAAAAGATGAGTGTGACAGAAAGAATGAGACAGACAGAAGGAGACAGACAGAATGAGACAGAGGGGGGAAGAGAAGAGTGTGACAGACAGAACGAGACAGATAGAATGAGACAGAGAGGGGAAGAGAAAGTGTGACAGACAGAATGAGACAGACAGCATGAGACAGACAGAATGAGACAGAGGGTGAAGAGAAAGTGTGACAGGCAGAATGAGACAGACAGCATGAGACAGACAGAATGAGAGAGAGGGGGGGAAGAGATGAGTGTGACAGAAAGAACGAGACAGAGAGGAGATGAGTGTGAGATGAGTGTGACAGAGAGGGGAAGAGATGAGTGTGACAGACAGAATGAGACAGAGGTGGGAAGAGATGAGTGTGACAGACAGAATGATACAGACAGAATGAGACAGAGAGGGGAAGAGAAAGTGTGACAGACAGAATGAGACAGAGGGGAAGAGATGAGTGTGACAGACAGAATGAGACAGAGAGGGGAAGAGATGAGTGTGACAGACAGAATGAGACAGAGGTGGGAAGAGATGAGTGTGGCAGACAGAATGATACAGACAGAATGAGACAGAGAGGGGAAGAGAAAGTGTGACAGACAGAATGAGACAGAGGGGAAGAGATGAGTGTGAGGACAATACAGTGCCACTGACACGGCCTGCAACGGAAACATGCAGTCTCTCCTTCACTGCAGCCGAGGTGAGTAAGACATTTAAACGTGTTAACCCTCGCAAGGCTGCAGGCCCAGACGGCATCCCCAGCCGCGCCCTCCGAGCATGCGCAGACCAGCTGGCCGGTGTGTTTACGGACATATTCAATCAATCCCTATACCAGTCTGCTGTTCCCACATGCTTCAAGAGGGCCACCATTGTTCCTGTTCCCAAGAAAGCTAAGGTAACTGAGCTAAACGACTACCGCCCTGTAGCACTCACTTCCGTCATCATGAAGTGCTTTGAGAGACTAGTCAAGGACCATATCACCTCCACCCTACCTGACACCCTAGACCCACTCCAATTTGCTTACCGCCCAAATAGGTCCACAGACGATGCAATCTCAACCACACTGCACACTGCCCTAACCCACCTGGACAAAAGGAATACCTATGTGAGAATGCTGTTAATCGACTACAGCTCGGCATCCAACACCATAGTACCCTCCAAGCTCGTCATCAAGCTCGAGACCCTGGGTCTCGACCCCACCCTGTGCAACTGGGTACTGGACTTCCTGATGGGCCGCTCCCAGGTGGTGAGGGTAGGCAACAACATCTCCTCCCCACTGATCCTCAACACGGGGGCCCCACAAGGGTGCGTTCTGAGCCCTCTCCTGTACTCCCTGTTCACCCACGACTGCGTGGCCACGCACGCCTCCAACTCAATCATCAAGTTTGCGGACGACACAACAGTGGTAGGCTTGATTACCAACAACGACGAGACGGCCTACAGGGAGGAGGTGAGGGCCCTCGGAGTGTGGTGTCAGGAAAATAATCTCACACTCAACGTCAACAAAACTAAGGAGATGATTGTGGACTTCAGGAAACAGCAGAGGGAACACCCCCTATCCACATCGATGGAACAGTAGTGGAGAGGGTAGCTAGTTTTAAGTTCCTCGGCATACACATCACAGACAAACTGAATTGGTCCACTAACACTGACAGCGTCGTGAAGAAGGCGCAGCAGCGCCTCTTCAACCTCAGGAGGCTGAAGAAATTCGGCTTGTCACCAAAAGCACTCACAAACTTCTACAGATGCACAAGCGAGAGCATGCTGGCGGGCTGTATCACCGCCTGGTACGGCAACTGCTCCGCCCTCAACCGTAAGGCTCTCCAGAGGGTAGTGAGGACTGCACAACGCATCACCGGGGGCAAACTACCTGCCCTCCAGGACACCTACACCACCCGATGTTACAGGAAGGCCATAAAGATCAACAAGGACATCAACCACCCCGAACCACTGCCTGTTCACCCCGCTATCATCCAGAAGGCGAGGTCAGTACAGGTGCATCAAAGCTGGGACCGAGAGACTGAAAAACAGCTTCTATCTCAAGGCCATCAGACTGTTAAATAGCCACCACTAACATTGAGTGGCTGCTGCCAACACACTGTCATTGACACTGACCCAACTCCAGCCATTTTAATAATGGAAATTGATGGGAAATGATGTAAATATATCACTAGCCACTTTAAACAATGCTACCTTATATAATGTTACTTACCCTACATTATTCATCTCATATGCATATGTATATACTGTACTCTACAACATCGACTGCATCCTTATGTAACACATGTATCACTAGCCACTTTTAGTATGCCACTTTGTTTACTTTGTCTACACACTCATCTCATATGTATATACTGTACTCGATACCATCTACTGTATGCTGCTCTGTACCATCACTCATTCATATATCCTTATGTACATGTTCCTTATCCCCTTACACTGTGTATAAGACAGTAGTTTTGGAATTGTTAGTTAGATTACTTGTTGGTTATCACTGCATTGTCGGAACTAGAAGCACAAGCATTTCGCTACACTCGCATTAACATCTGCTAACCATGTGTATGTGACAAATAAAATTTGATTTGATTTGAGACAGAATGAGACAGACAGAATGAGACATATAGAACGAGAAAGATAGAATGAGACAGAGGGGGGAAGAGAAAGTGTGACAGACAGAATGAGACAGACAGAATGAGACAGAGGGGGGGGGGAGAGATGAGTGTGACAGACAGAATGAGACAGACAGAATGAGGCAGAGGCGGGAAGAGATGAGTGTGACAGACGGGAAGCGACAGATAGAATGAGACAGATAGAATGAGACAGAGGGGGGAAGAGATGAGTGTGACAGACAGAATGAGACAGACAGCATGAGACAGACAAAATGAGACAGAGGGGGGAAGAGATGAGTGTGACAGATAGAATGAGACAGAGGGGAAGAGAAAGTGAGACAGACAGACAGAAGAGACAGACAGACAGAATGAGACAGAGGGGGAAGAGATGAGAGATGAGTGACAGACAGAATGAGACAGACAGAATGAGACAGAGGGGAAGAGATGAGTGTAACAGACAGAAGAGACAGACAGAATGAGACAGAGGGGGAAGAGATGAGTGTGACAGACAGAATGAGACAGAGACGGGAAGAGATGAGTGTGACAGACAGAATGAGACAGACAGAATGAGACAGAGGGGGGAAGAGATGAGTGTAACAGACAGAAGGAGACAGACAGAATGAGACAGAGGGGGGGAAGAGATGAGTGTGACAGACAGAATGAGACAGAGACGGGAAGAGATGAGTGTGACAGACAGAATGAGACAGACAGAATGAGACAGGGGGGGAAGAGATGAGTGTGACAGACAGAATGAGACAGAGGGGAAGAGATGAGTGTGACAGACAGAATGAGACAGACAGAATGAGAGAGAGGGGGGAAGAGATGAGTGTGACAGACAGAAGGAGACAGACAGAATGAGACAGAGGGGGGAAGAGATGAGTGTGACAGACAGAATGAGACAGACAGAATGAGACAGAGGGGGGAAGAGATGAGTGTGACAGACAGAAGGAGACAGACAGAATGAGACAGAGGGGGGAAAAGATGAGTGTGACAGAAAGAATGAGACAGACAGAAGGAGACAGACAGAATGAGACAGAGGGGGGAAGAGAAGAGTGTGACAGACAGAACGAGACAGATAGAATGAGACAGAGAGGGGAAGAGAAAGTGTGACAGACAGAATGAGACAGACAGCATGAGACAGACAGAATGAGACAGAGGGTGAAGAGAAAGTGTGACAGGCAGAATGAGACAGACAGCATGAGACAGACAGAATGAGAGAGAGGGGGGGAAGAGATGAGTGTGACAGACAGAATGAGACAAAGGGGAAGAGATGAGTTTGTCAGACAGAATGAGACAGACAGCATGAGACAGACAGAATGAGAGAGAGGGGGGGAAGAGATGAGTGTGACAGAAAGAATGAGACAGAGAGGGGAAGAGATGAGTGTGACAGACAGAATGAGACAAAGGGGAAGAGATGAGTTTGTCAGACAGAATGAGACAGACAGCATGAGACAGACAGAATGAGAGAGAGGGGGGGAAGAGATGAGTGTGACAGAAAGAACGAGACAGAGAGGGGAAGAGATGAGTGTGACAGACAGAATGAGACAGAGAGGGGAAGAGAAAGTGTGACAGACAGAAGGAGACAGACAGAATGAGACAGAGAGGGGAAGAGATGAGTGTGACAGACAGAAGGAGACAGACAGAATGAGACAGAGGGGGGAAGAGATGAGTGTGACAGACAGAAGGAGACAGACAGAATGAGACAGAGGGGGGAAGAGATGAGTGTGACAGACAGAAGGAGACAGACAGAATGAGACAGAGGGGGGAAGAGATGAGTGTGACAGACAGAAGGAGACAGACAGAATGAGACAGAGAGGGGAAGAGATGAGTGTGACAGACAGAAGGAGACAGACAGAATGAGACAGAGGGGGGAAGAGATGAGTGTGACAGACAGAAGGAGACAGACAGAATGAGACAGAGAGGGGAAGATATGAGTGTGACAGACAGAAGGAGACAGACAGAATGAGACAGATAGAATGAGACAGATAGAATGAGACAGACAGAATGAGACAGACAGAATGAGACAATCAGAATGAGACGGATAGAATGAGACAGATAGAATGAGACAGACAGAATGAGACAGACAGAATGAGACAGAGAGGGGAAGAGAAAGTGTGACAGACAGAATGAGACAGACAGAATGAGACAGGGGGGAAGAGATGAGTGTGACAGACAGAATGAGACAAAGGGGAAGAGATGAGTTTGTCAGACAGAATGAGACAGAGGAGAAGAGATGAGTGTGACAGACAGAATGAGACAGACAGAATGAGACAGAGGGGGGAAGAGATGAGTGTGACAGACAGAATGAGACAGACAGAATGAGACAGAGGGGGGGAAGAGATGAGTGTGACAGACAGAAGGAGACAGACAGAATGAGACAGAGGGGGAAGAGATGAGTGTGACAGAAAGACTGAGACAGACAGAATGAGACAGACAGAATGAGACAGAGGGGGGAAGAGAAGAGTGTGACAGACAGAATGAGACAGATAGAATGAGACAGAGGGGGGGAAGAGATAAGTGTGAAAGACAGAATGAGACAGAGGTGGGAAGAGATGAGTGTGGCAGACAGAATGAGACAGACAGAATGAGACAGAGAGGGGAAGAGAAAGTGTGACAGACAGAATGAGACAGACAGCATGAGACAGACAGAATGAGAGAGGGGGGGAAGAGATGAGTGTGACAGAAAGAACGAGACAGAGAGGGGAAGAGATGAGTGTGACAGACAGAATGAGACAGAGAGGGAAGAGATGAGTGTGACAGACAGAATGAGACAGACAGAATGAGACAGAGGGGGGAAGAGATGAGTGTGACAGACAGAAGGAGACAGACAGAATGAGACAGAGGGGGGAAGAGATGAGTGTGACAGACAGAAGGAGACAGACAGAATGAGACAGAGAGGAGAAGATATGAGTGTTACAGACAGAAGGAGACAGACAGAATGAGACAGATAGAATGAGACAGATAGAATGAGACAGATAGAATGAGACAGACAGAATGAGACAGATAGAATGAGACAGACAGAATGAGACAGACAGAATGAGACAATCAGAATGAGACAGATAGAATGAGACAGATAGAATGAGACAGACAGAATGAGACAGATAGAATGAGACAGAGAGGGGAAGAGAAAGTGTGACAGACAGAATGAGACAGACAGCATGAGACAGACAGAATGAGACAGAGGGGGGCAAGAGATGAGTGTGACAGAAAGAACGAGACAGAGAGGGGAAGAGATGAGTGTGACAGACAGAATGGGACAGAGAGGGGAAGAGATGAGTGTGACAGACAGAATGAGACAGACAGAATGAGACAGAGGGGGGGAAGAGATGAGTGTGACAGACAGAATGAGACAGAGGGGAAGAGATGAGTGTGACAGACAGAATGAGACAGACAGAATGAGACAGAGGGGGGAAGAGATGAGTGTGACAGACAGAAGGAGACAGACAGAATGAGACAGAGGGGGGGAAGAGATGAGTGTGACAGACAGAATGAGACAGAGAGGGGAAGAGATGAGTGTGACAGACAGAATGAGACAGACAGAATGAGACAGACAGAATGAGACAGAGAGGGGAAGAGAAAGTGTGACAGACAGAATGAGACAGACAGCATGAGACAGACAGAATGAGACAGAGGGGGGCAAGAGATGAGTGTGACAGAAAGAACGAGACAGAGAGGGGAAGAGATGAGTGTGACAGACAGAATGGGACAGAGAGGGGAAGAGATGAGTGTGACAGACAGAATGAGACAGACAGAATGAGACAGAGGGGGGGAAGAGATGAGTGTGACAGACAGAATGAGACAGAGGGGAAGAGATGAGTGTGACAGACAGAATGAGACAGACAGAATGAGACAGAGGGGGGAAGAGATGAGTGTGACAGACAGAAGGAGACAGACAGAATGAGACAGAGGGGGGGAAGAGATGAGTGTGACAGACAGAATGAGACAGAGAGGGGAAGAGATGAGTGTGACAGACAGAATGAGACAGACAGAATGAGACAGAGGGGGGGAAGAGATGAGTGTGACAGACAGAATGAGACAGAGGGGAAGAGATGAGTGTGACAGACAGAATGAGACAGACAGAATGAGACAGAGGGGGGGGAAGAGATGAGTGTGACAGAAAGAACGAGACAGAGAGGGGAAGAGATGAGTGTGACAGACAGAATGGGACAGACAGAATGAGACAGAGGGGGAAGAGATGAGTGTGACAGACAGAATGAGACAGAGGGGAAGAGATGAGTGTGACAGACAGAATGAGACAGACAGAATGAGACAGAGGGGGGAAGAGATGAGTGTGACAGACAGAAGGAGACAGACAGAATGAGACAGAGGGGGGAAGAGATGAGTGTGACAGACAGAATGAGACAGAGAGGGGAAGAGATGAGTGTGACAGACAGAATGAGACAGACAGAATGAGACAGAGGGGGGGAAGAGATGAGTGTGACAGACAGAATGAGACAGAGGGGAAGAGATGAGTGTGACAGACAGAATGAGACAGACAGAATGAGACAGAGGGGGGAAGAAATGAGTGTGACAGACAGAAGGAGACAGACAGAATGAGACAGAGGGGGGAAGAGATGAGTCTGGCAGACAGAATGAGACAGACAGAATGAGACAGAGAGGGGAAGAGAAAGTGTGACAGACAGAATGAGACAGACAGCATGAGACAGACAGAATGAGACAGAGGGGAAGAGAAAGTGTGACAGACAGAATGAGACAGACAGCATGAGACAGACAGAATGAGACAGAGGGGAAGAGAAAGTGTGACAGACAGAATGAGACAGACAGCATGAGACAGACAGAATGAGAGAGAGGGGGGGAAGACATGAGTGTGACAGAAAGAACGAGACAGAGAGGGGAAGAGATGAGTGTGACAGACAGAATGAGACAGAGAGAGGAAGAGATGAGTGTGACAGACAGAATGAGACAGACAGAATTGGACAAAGGGGAAGAGATGAGTTTGTCAGACAGAATCAGACAGAATGAGACAGACAGAATGAGACAGATGAGACAGACAGAATGACAGAGAGGGATAGAATGAGAATGAGATAGAATGAGACAGAGAAGAGAAAGTGTGACAGACAGAATGAGAGACAGAATGAGACAGAGAAGAGAAAGTGTGACAGACAGAATGAGACAGAAGAATGAGACAGACAGAATGAGACAGAGAAAGTGTGACAGACAGAATGAGAGAGACAGAGAGAAGAGAAAGTGTGACAGACAGAATGAGACAGACAGAATGAGACAGAAGGGAAGAGAAAGTGTGACAGAGAATGAGACAGACAGAATGACAGACAGAATGAGACAAAGGGGAAGAGATGAGTTTGTCAGACAGAATGAGACAGAGGAGAAGAGATGAGTGTGACAGACAGAATGAGACAGACAGAATGAGACAGAGGGGGGAAGAGATGAGTGTGACAGACAGAATGAGACAGACAGAATGAGACAGAGAGGGGAAGAGAAAGTGTGACAGACAGAATGAGACAGATAGAATGAGACAGACAGAATGAGACAGACAGAATGAGACAGAGAGGGGAAGAGAAAGTGTGACAGACAGAATGAGACAGACAGAATGAGACAGAGAGGGGAAGAGAAAGTGTGACAGACAGAATGAGACAGATAGAATGAGACAGACAGAATGAGACAGACAGAATGAGACAGAGAGGGGAAGAGAAAGTGTGACAGTCAGAATGAGACAGACAGAATGAGACAGGGGGGGAAGAGATGAGTGTGACAGACAGAATGAGACAAAGGGGAAGAGATGAGTTTGTCAGACAGAATGAGACAGAGGAGAAGAGATGAGTGTGACAGACAGAATGAGACAGACAGAATGAGACAGAGGGGGGAAGAGATGAGTGTGACAGACAGAATGAGACAGACAGAATGAGACAGGGGGGATTAGAGATGAGTGTGACAGACAGAAGGAGACAGACAGAATGAGACAGAGAGGGGAAGAGATGAGTGTGACAGAAAGACTGAGACAGACAGAATGAGACAGACAGAATGAGACAGAGGGGGGAAGAGAAGAGTGTGACAGACAGAATGAGACAGATAGAATGAGACAGAGGGGGGGAAGAGATAAGTGTGAAAGACAGAATGAGACAGAGGTGGGAAGAGATGAGTGTGGCAGACAGAATGAGACAGACAGAATGAGACAGAGAGGGAAGAGAAAGTGTGACAGACAGAATGAGACAGACAGCATGAGACAGACAGAATGAGAAGTGTGACAGAAAGGGGAAGAAGAGATGAGTGTGACAGACAGAATGAGACAGAGAGGGGAAGAGATGAGTGTGACAGACAGAATGAGACAGACAGAATGAGACAGAGGGGGGAAGAGATGAGTGTGACAGACAGAATGAGACAGACAGAATGAGACAGAGAGGGGAAGAGATGAGTGTGACAGACAGAAGGAGACAGACAGAATGAGACAGAGGGGGGAAGAGATGAGTGTGACAGACAGAAGGAGACAGACAGAATGAGACAGAGAGGAGAAGATATGAGTGTTACAGACAGAAGGAGACAGACAGAATGAGACAGATAGAATGAGACAGATAGAATGAGACAGATAGAATGAGACAGACAGAATGAGACAGATAGAATGAGACAGATAGAATGAGACAGACAGAATGAGACAATCAGAATGAGACAGATAGAATGAGACAGACAGAATGAGACAGACAGAATGAGACAATCAGAATGAGACAGATAGAATGAGACAGATAGAATGAGACAGACAGAATGAGACAGACAGAATGAGACAGAGAGGGGAAGAGAAAGTGTGACAGACAGAATGAGACAGACAGCATGAGACAGACAGAATGAGACAGAGGGGGGCAAGAGATGAGTGTGACAGAAAGAACGAGACAGAGAGAGGGGAAGAGATGAGTGTGACAGACAGAATGAGACAGAGAGGGGAAGAGATGAGTGTGACAGACAGAATGAGACAGACAGAATGAGACAGAGGGGGGAAGAGATGAGTGTGACAGAAAGAACGAGACAGAGAGGGGAAGAGATGAGTGTGACAGACAGAATGGGACAGAGAGGGGAAGAGATGAGTGTGACAGACAGAAGGAGACAGACATTGAGACAGAGGGGGGAAGAGATGAGTGTGCCAGACAGAAGGAGACAGACATTGAGACAGAGGGGGGGAAGAGATGAGTGTGACAGACAGAATGAGACAGACAGAATGAGACAGAGGGGGGAAGAGATGAGTGTGACAGACAGAAGGAGACAGACAGAATGAGACAGAGGGGGGGAAGAGATGAGTGTGACAGACAGAATGAGACAGAGAGGGAAGAGATGAGTGTGACAGACAGAATGAGACAGACAGAATGAGACAGAGGGGGGGAAGAGATGAGTGTGACAGACAGAATGAGACAGAGGGGAAGAGATGAGTGTGACAGACAGAATGAGACAGACAGAATGAGACAGAGGGGGGAAGAGATGAGTGTGACAGACAGAAGGAGACAGGAGAATGAGACAGAGGGGGGAAGAGATGAGTGTGACAGACAGAAGGAGACAGACAGAATGAGACAGAGGGGGGAAGAGATGAGTGTGACAGACAGAATGAGACAGACAGAATGAGACAGAGGGGGGAAGAGATGAGTGTGACAGACAGAAGGAGACAGACAGAATGAGACAGAGGGGGGAAGAGATGAGTCTGGCAGACAGAATGAGACAGACAGAATGAGACAGAGAGGGGAAGAGAAAGTGTGACAGACAGAATGAGACAGACAGCATGAGACAGACAGAATGAGACAGAGGGGGAAGAGAAAGTGTGACAGACAGAATGAGACAGACAGCATGAGACAGACAGAATGAGACAGAGGGGAAGAGAAAGTGTGACAGACAGAATGAGACAGACAGCATGAGACAGACAGAATGAGAGAGAGGGGGGGAAGACATGAGTGTGACAGAAAGAACGAGACAGAGAGGGGAAGAGATGAGTGTGACAGACAGAATGAGACAGAGAGAGGAAGAGATGAGTGTGACAGACAGAATGAGACAGACAGAATTGGACAAAGGGGAAGAGATGAGTTTGTCAGACAGAATGAGACAGACAGAATGAGACAATCAGAATGAGACGGATAGAATGAGACAGATAGAATGAGACAGACAGAATGAGACAGAGAGGGGAAGAGAAAGTGTGACAGACAGAAAGAGACAGACAGAATGAGACAGAGAGGGGAAGAGAAAGTGTGACAGACAGAATGAGACAGACAGAATGAGACAGAGAGGGGAAGAGAAAGTGTGACAGACAGAATGAGACAGATAGAATGAGACAGACAGAATGAGACAGACAGAATGAGACAGAGAGGGAAGAGAAAGTGTGACAGACAGAATGAGACAGACAGAATGAGACAGACAGAATGAGAGAGGGAAGGAATGAGACAGAGAGATGAAGAGATGAGTGTGACAGAAAGAAGACAGAGACAGACAGAGAGGGAAGAGATGAGTGTGACAGACAGAATGAGACAGAGAGGGAAGAGATGAGTGTGAAGACAGAATGAGACAGACAGAATGAGACAGAGGGGGAAGAGATGAGTGTGACAGACAGAATGAGACAGACAGAATGAGACAGACAGAATGAGACAGAGGGGAAGAGATGAGTGTGACAGACAGAAGAGACAGACAGAATGAGACAGAGGGGGAAGAGATGAGTGTGACAGACAGAAGAGACAGACAGAATGAGACAGAGAGGAGAAGAGATGAGTGTGACAGACAGAAGAGACAGACAGAATGAGACAGATAGAATGAGACAGATAGAATGAGACAGATAGAATGAGACAGACAGAATGAGACAGAGAGGGAAGAGAAAGTGTGACAGACAGAAAGAGACAGACAGAATGAGACAGAGAGGAAGAGATGAGTGTGACAGACAGAATGAGACAGACAGAATGAGACAGAGGAATGAAGAGATGAGTGTGACAGACAGAATGAGACAGATAGAATGAGACAGACAGAATGAGACAGACAGAATGAGACAGAGAGGGGAAGAGAAAGTGTGACAGACAGAATGAGACAGACAGAATGAGACAGAGAGGGGAAGAGATGAGTGTGACAGACAGAATGAGACAGATAGAATGAGACAGACAGACAGAATGTGACAGAGACAGACAGAATGAGACAGACAGAATGAGACAGAGAGGGGAAGAGAAAGTGTGACAGACAGAATGAGACAGACAGAATGAGACAGACAGAATGAGAGAGAGGGGGAAGAGATGAGTGTGACAGAAAGAACGAGACAGAGAGGGAAGAGATGAGTGTGACAGACAGAATGAGACAGAGAGGGAAGAGATGAGTGTGACAGACAGAATGAGACAGACAGAATGAGACAGAGGGGGGAAGAGATGAGTGTGACAGACAGAATGAGACAGACAGAATGAGACAGAGAGGGGAAGAGATGAGTGTGACAGACAGAAGGAGACAGACAGAATGAGACAGAGGGGGGAAGAGATGAGTGTGACAGACAGAAGGAGACAGACAGAATGAGACAGAGAGGAGAAGATATGAGTGTTACAGACAGAAGGAGACAGACAGAATGAGACAGATAGAATGAGACAGATAGAATGAGACAGATAGAATGAGACAGACAGAATGAGACAGATAGAATGAGACAGATAGAATGAGACAGACAGAATGAGACAATCAGAATGAGACAGATAGAATGAGACAGACAGAATGAGACAGACAGAATGAGACAATCAGAATGAGACAGATAGAATGAGACAGATAGAATGAGACAGACAGAATGAGACAGACAGAATGAGACAGAGAGGGGAAGAGAAAGTGTGACAGACAGAATGAGACAGACAGCATGAGACAGACAGAATGAGACAGAGGGGGGCAAGAGATGAGTGTGACAGAAAGAGACAGACAGAGAGGGGAAGAGATGAGTGTGACAGACAGAATGAGACAGAGAGGGGAAGAGATGAGTGTGACAGACAGAATGAGACAGAGGGGGGAAGAGATGAGTGTGACAGACAGAAGGAGACAGACAGAATGAGACAGAGAGGAGAAGATATGAGTGTTACAGACAGAAGGAGACAGACAGAATGAGACAGATAGAATGAGACAGATAGAATGAGACAGATAGAATGAGACAGACAGAATGAGACAGAGAGGGGAAGAGAAAGTGTGACAGACAGAAAGAGACAGACAGAATGAGACAGAGAGGGGAAGAGAAAGTGTGACAGACAGAATGAGACAGACAGAATGAGACAGAGAGGGGAAGAGAAAGTGTGACAGACAGAATGAGACAGATAGAATGAGACAGACAGAATGAGACAGACAGAATGAGACAGAGAGGGGAAGAGAAAGTGTGACAGACAGAATGAGACAGACAGAATGAGACAGAGAGGGGAAGAGAAAGTGTGACAGACAGAATGAGACAGATAGAATGAGACAGACAGAATGAGACAGACAGAATGAGACAGAGAGGGGAAGAGAAAGTGTGACAGACAGAATGAGACAGACAGCATGAGACAGACAGAATGAGAGAGGGGGGGAAGAGATGAGTGTGACAGAAAGAACGAGACAGAGAGGGGAAGAGATGAGTGTGACAGACAGAATGAGACAGAGAGGGGAAGAGATGAGTGTGACAGACAGAATGAGACAGACAGAATGAGACAGAGGGGGGAAGAGATGAGTGTGACAGACAGAATGAGACAGACAGAATGAGACAGAGAGGGGAAGAGATGAGTGTGACAGACAGAAGGAGACAGACAGAATGAGACAGAGGGGGGAAGAGATGAGTGTGACAGACAGAAGGAGACAGACAGAATGAGACAGAGAGGAGAAGATATGAGTGTTACAGACAGAAGGAGACAGACAGAATGAGACAGATAGAATGAGACAGATAGAATGAGACAGATAGAATGAGACAGACAGAATGAGACAGATAGAATGAGACAGATAGAATGAGACAGACAGAATGAGACAATCAGAATGAGACAGATAGAATGAGACAGACAGAATGAGACAGACAGAATGAGACAATCAGAAGAATGAGACAGACAGAATGAGACAGATAGAATGAGACAGACAGAATGAGACAGAATGAACAGACAGATGAGGGATAGAATGAGACAGACAGATGAGACAGACAGAATGAGACAGAGAGGGGAAGAGAAAGTGACAGACAGACAGACAGAGATGAGACAGACAGAATGAGACAGAGGGGGGCAAGAGATGAGTGTGACAGAAAGAACGAGACAGAGAGGGGAAGAGATGAGTGTGACAGACAGAATGAGACAGAGAGGGGAAGAGATGAGTGTGACAGACAGAATGAGACAGACAGAATGAGACAGAGGGGGGAAGAGATGAGTGTGACAGAAAGAATGAGACAGAGAGGGGAAGAGATGAGTGTGACAGACAGAATGGGACAGAGAGGGGAAGAGATGAGTGTGACAGACAGAAGGAGACAGACATTGAGACAGAGGGGGAAGAGATGAGAGTGAGACAGAAGGAGACAGACATTGAGACAGAGGGGGAAGAGATGAGTGTGACAGACAGAATGAGACAGACAGAATGAGACAGAGGGGGAAGAGATGAGTGTGACAGACAGAAGGAGACAGACAGAATGAGACAGAGGGGGAAGAGATGAGTGTGACAGACAGAATGAGACAGAGAGGGACGAAGAGATGAGTGTGACAGACAGAATGAGACAGACAGAATGAGACAGAGGGGGAAGAGATGAGTGTGACAGACAGAATGAGACAGAGAATGAGAAGAGATGAAGAGATGAGTGTGACAGACAGAAGAGACAGACAGAATGAGACAGAGGGGGAAGAGATGAGTGTGACAGACATGAGACAGAGGGGGAAGAGATGAGTGTGACAGACAGAAGGAGACAGACAGAATGAGACAGAGGGGGAAGAGATGAGTGTGACAGACAGAATGAGACAGACAGAATGAGACAGAGGGGGAAGAGATGAGTGTGACAGACAGAATGAGACAGACAGAATGAGACAGAGGGGGAAGAATGAGATGAGACAGAATGAGACAGACAGAATGAGACAGAGAGAGAAGACAGAATGACAGACAGACAGAATGAGACAGACAGATGAGACAGACAGAATGAGACAGAGAGGGGAAGAGAAAGACAGACAGAATGAGACAGACAGCATGAGACAGACAGAATGAGACAGAGGGGAAGAGAAAGTGTGACAGACAGAATGAGACAGACAGCATGAGACAGACAGAATGAGAGAGAGGGGGGGAAGACATGAGTGTGACAGAAAGAACGAGACAGAGAGGGGAAGAGATGAGTGTGACAGACAGAATGAGACAGAGAGAGGAAGAGATGAGTGTGACAGACAGAATGAGACAGACAGAATGAGACAGAGGGGGAAGAGATGAGTGTGACAGACAGAATGAGACAGAGAGAATGAGTGTGACAGATCAGAATGAGACAGACAGAAGGAGAGAGACAGAGGGGGGAGACAGACAGAATGAGACAGACAGACAGAATGAGACAGAGGGGGAAGAGATGAGTGTGACAGACAGAATGAGATGAGACAGACAGAATGAGACAGAGGGGGAAGAGATGAGTGTGACAGACAGAATGAGACAGACAGAATGAGAGCAAGAGACAGAGGGGGAAGAGATGAGTGTGACAGAAGAGACAGAGAGGGGAAGAGATGAGTGTGACAGACAGAATGAGACAGACAGAATGAGACAGACAGAATGAGACAGACAGAATGAGACAGAGGGGGAAGAGATGAGTGTGACAGACAGAAGAGACAGACAGAATGAGACAGACAGTCTGGCAGACAGAATGAGACAGACAGAATGAGACAGAGAGGGAAGAGAAAGTGTGACAGACAGAATGAGACAGACAGCATGAGACAGACAGAATGAGACAGAGGGGGAAGAGAAAGTGTGACAGACAGAATGAGACAGACAGCATGAGACAGACAGAATGAGACAGAGGGAAGAGAAAGTGTGACAGACAGAATGAGACAGACAGCATGAGACAGACAGAATGAGAGAGAGGGGGGGAAGACATGAGTGTGACAGAAAGAACGAGACAGAGAGGGGAAGAGATGAGTGTGACAGACAGAATGAGACAGAGAGAGGAAGAGATGAGTGTGACAGACAGAATGAGACAGACAGAATTGGACAAAGGGGAAGAGATGAGTTTGTCAGACAGAATGAGACAGACAGAATGAGACAATCAGAATGAGACGGATAGAATGAGACAGATAGAATGAGACAGACAGAATGAGACAGAGAGGGGAAGAGAAAGTGTGACAGACAGAATGAGACAGACAGAATGAGACAGAGAGGGGAAGAGAAAGTGTGACAGACAGAATGAGACAGACAGAATGAGACAGAGAGGGGAAGAGAAAGTGTGACAGACAGAATGAGACAGATAGAATGAGACAGACAGAATGAGACAGACAGAATGAGACAGAGAGGGGAAGAGAAAGTGTGACAGACAGAATGAGACAGACAGAATGAGACAGAGAGGGGAAGAGAAAGTGTGACAGACAGAATGAGACAGATAGAATGAGACAGACAGAATGAGACAGACAGAATGAGACAGAGAGGGGAAGAGAAAGTGTGACAGACAGAATGAGACAGACAGAATGAGACAGGGGGGGAAGAGATGAGTGTGACAGACAGAATGAGACAAAGGGGAAGAGATGAGTTTGTCAGACAGAATGAGACAGAGGAGAAGAGATGAGTGTGACAGACAGAATGAGACAGACAGAATGAGACAGAGGGGGGAAGAGATGAGTGTGACAGACAGAATGAGACAGACAGAATGAGACAGGGGGGGTTAGAGATGAGTGTGACAGACAGAAGGAGACAGACAGAATGAGACAGAGAGGGGAAGAGATGAGTGTGACAGAAAGACTGAGACAGACAGAATGAGACAGACAGAATGAGACAGAGGGGGGAAGAGAAGAGTGTGACAGACAGAATGAGACAGATAGAATGAGACAGAGGGGGAAGAGATGTGAAAGACAGAATGAGACAGAGGTGGGAAGAGATGAGTGTGGCAGACAGAATGAGACAGACAGAATGAGACAGAGAGGGGAAGAGAAAGTGTGACAGACAGAATGAGACAGACAGCATGAGACAGACAGAATGAGAGAGGGGGGGGAAGAGATGAGTGTGACAGAAAGAACGAGACAGAGAGGGGAAGAGATGAGTGTGACAGACAGAATGAGACAGACAGAATGAGACAGAGGGGGGAAGAGATGAGTGTGACAGACAGAATGAGACAGACAGAATGAGACAGAGAGGGGAAGAGATGAGTGTGACAGACAGAAGGAGACAGACAGAATGAGACAGAGGGGGGAAGAGATGAGTGTGACAGACAGAAGGAGACAGACAGAATGAGACAGAGGGAGAAGATATGAGTGTGACAGACAGAAGAGACAGACAGAATGAGACAGATAGAATGAGACAGATAGAATGAGACAGATAGAATGAGACAGACAGAATGAGACAGATAGAATGAGACAGATAGAATGAGACAGACAGAATGAGACAATCAGAATGAGACAGATAGAATGAGACAGACAGAATGAGACAGACAGAATGAGACAATCAGAATGAGACAGATAGAATGAGACAGATAGAATGAGACAGACAGAATGAGACAGACAGAATGAGACAGAGGGGGAAGAGATGAGTGTGACAGACAGAATGAGACAGACAGATGAGACAGACAGAATGAGACAGAGGGGGGCAAGAGATGAGTGTGACAGAAAGAACGAGACAGAGAGGGGAAGAGATGAGTGTGACAGACAGAATGAGACAGAGAGGGGAAGAGATGAGTGTGACAGACAGAATGAGACAGACAGAATGAGACAGAGGGGGAAGAGATTAGTGTGACAGAAAGAACAGACAGAGAGGGGAAGAGATGAGACAGACAGAATGGGACAGAGAGGGGAAGAGATGAGTGTGACAGACAGAAGGAGACAGACATTGAGACAGAGGGGGAAGAGATGAGTGTGCCAGACAGAAGGAGACAGACATTGAGACAGAGGGGGAAGAGATGAGTGTGACAGACAGAATGAGACAGACAGAATGAGACAGAGGGGGAAGAGATGAGTGTGACAGACAGAATGAGACAGACAGAAGGAGACAGAGGGGGAAGAGATGAGTGTGACAGACAGAATGAGACAGACAGAATGAGACAGAGGGGGGGAAGAGATGAGTGTGACAGACAGAATGAGACAGAGGGGAAGAGATGAGTGTGACAGACAGAATGAGACAGACAGAATGAGACAGAGGGGGGAAGAGATGAGTGTGAGAGACAGAAGGAGACAGACAGAATGAGACAGAGGGGGGAAGAGATGAGTGTGACAGACAGAAGGAGACAGACAGAATGAGACAGAGGGGGGAAGAGATGAGTGTGACAGACAGAATGAGACAGACAGAATGAGACAGAGGGGGGAAGAGATGAGTGTGACAGACAGAAGGAGACAGACAGAATGAGACAGAGGGGGGAAGAGATGAGTCTGGCAGACAGAATGAGACAGACAGAATGAGACAGAGAGGGGAAGAGAAAGTGTGACAGACAGAATGAGACAGACAGCATGAGACAGACAGAATGAGACAGAGGGGAAGAGAAAGTGTGACAGACAGAATGAGACAGACAGCATGAGACAGACAGAATGAGACAGAGGGGAAGAGAAAGTGTGACAGACAGAATGAGACAGACAGCATGAGACAGACAGAATGAGAGAGAGGGGGGGAAGACATGAGTGTGACAGAAAGAACGAGACAGAGAGGGGAAGAGATGAGTGTGACAGACAGAATGAGACAGAGAGAGGAAGAGATGAGTGTGACAGACAGAATGAGACAGACAGAATGAGACAAAGGGGAAGAGATGAGTTTGTCAGACAGAATGAGACAGACAGAATGAGACAGACAGAATGAGACAGAGGAGAAGAGATGAGTGTGACAGACAGAATGAGACAGACAGAATGAGACAGAGGAGAAGAGATGAGTGTGACAGACAGAATGAGACAGACAGAATGAGACACACCCCGAGAGCGTCTGGTCAGCGGGGTGGTGGCACCGGGATCCTCATCTCTCCCAAGTGGTCA
Source organism: Oncorhynchus gorbuscha (assembly GCF_021184085.1). NCBI lineage: Eukaryota > Metazoa > Chordata > Actinopteri > Salmoniformes > Salmonidae > Oncorhynchus > Oncorhynchus gorbuscha. Next base: position 2,092,388 of record NC_060191.1, read on the forward strand.
TTCTCTCTTTCTCCCCTTACCCATCTGTCTATCGCCTCCTTTGAATTCCATGCTGTCACAGTTACTAGCCCTTTCAAGCTTAACATCCTTATCATTTATCGCCCTCCAGGTTCCCTCGGAGAGTTCATCAATGAGCTTGATGCCTTGATAAGCTCCTTTCCTGAGGACGGCTCACCTCTCACAGTTCTGGGCGACTTTAACCTCCCCACGTCTACCTTTGACTCTTTCCTCTCTGCCTCCTTCTTTCCACTCCTCTCCTCTTTTGACCTCACCCTCTCACCTTCCCCCCCTACTCACAAGGCAGGCAATACGCTCGACCTCATCTTTACTAGATGCTGTTCTTCCACTAACCTCACTGCAACTCCCCTCCAAGTCTCCGACCACTGCCTTGTATCCTTTTCCCTCTCGCTCTCATCCAACACCTCCCACACTGCCCCTACTCGGATGGTATCGCGCCGTCCCAACCTTCGCTCTCTCTCCCCGCTACTCTCTCCTCTTCCATCCTATCATCTCTTCCCTCCGCTCAAACCTTCTCCCACCTATCTCCTGATTCTGCCTCCTCAACCCTCCTCTCCTCCCTCTCTGCATCCCTTGACTCTCTATGTCCCCTATCCTCCAGGCCGGCTCGGTCCTCCCCTCCCGCTCCGTGGCTCGATGACTCATTGCGAGCTCACAGAACAGGGCTCCGGGCAGCCGAGCGGAAATGGAGGAAAACTCGCCTCCCTGCGGACCTGGCATCCTTTCACTCCCTCCTCTCTACATTTTCCTCCTCTGTCTCTGCTGCTAAAGCCACTTTCTACCACGCTAAATTCCAAGCATCTGCCTCTAACCCTAGGAAGCTCTTTGCCACCTTCTCCTCCCTCCTGAATCCTCCGCCCCCTCCCCCCCTCCTCCCTCTCTGCAGATGACTTCGTCAACCATTTTGAAAAGAAGGTCGACGACATCCGATCCTCGTTTGCTAAGTCAAACGACACCGCTGGTTCTGCTCACACTGCCCTACCCTGTGCTCTGACCTCTTTCTCCCCTCTCTCTCCAGATGAAATCTCGCGTCTTGTGACGGCCGGCCGCCCAACAACCTGCCCGCTTGACCCTATCCCCTCCTCTCTTCTCCAGACCATTTCCGGAGACCTTCTCCCTTACCTCACCTCGCTCATCAACTCATCCCTGACCGTTGGCTACGTCCCTTCCGTCTTCAAGAGAGCGAGAGTTGCACCCCTTCTGAAAAAACCTACACTCGATCCCTCCGATGTCAACAATTACAGACCAGTATCCCTTCTTTCTTTTCTCTCCAAAACTCTTGAACGTGCCGTCCTTGGCCAGCTCTCCCGCTATCTCTCTCTGAATGACCTTCTTGATCCAAATCAGTCAGGTTTCAAGACTAGTCATTCAACTGAGACTGCTCTCCTCTGTATCACGGAGGCGCTCCGCACTGCTAAAGCTAACTCTCTCTCCTCTGCTCTCATCCTTCTAGATCTATCGGCTGCCTTCGATACTGTGAACCATCAGATCCTCCTCTCCACCCTCTCCGAGTTGGGCATCTCCGGCGCGGCCCACGCTTGGATTGCGTCCTACCTGACAGGTCGCTCCTACCAGGTGAGACAGATAGAATGAGACTGAGAGGGTTAAGAGAAAGTGTGACAGACAGAATGAGACAGACAGAATGAGACAGAGAGGGGAAGAGATGAGTGTGACAGACAGAAGGAGACAGACAGAATGAGACAGAGAGGGGAAGAGATGAGTGTGACAGACAGAAGGAGACAGACAGAATGAGACAGATAGAATGAGACAGATAGAATGAGACAGACAGAATGAGACAGATAGAATGAGACAGACAGAATGAGACAGACAGAATGAGACAATCAGAATGAGACAGATAGAATGAGACAGATAGAATGAGACAGACAGAATGAGACAGATAGAATGAGACAGATAGAATGAGACAGAGGGGGGAAGAGATGAGTGTGACAGAAAGAACGAAACAGACAGAATGAGACAGAGGGGGGGAAGAGATGAGTGTGACAGACAGAATGAGACAGAGGGGAAGAGATGAGTGTGACAGACAGAATGAGACAGACAGAATGAGACAGAGGGGGGAAGAGATGAGTGTGACAGACAGAATGAGACAGAGGGGGGAAGAGATGAGTGTGACAGACAGAATGAGACAGACAGAATGAGACAGAGGGGGGAAGAGATGAGCGTGACAGACAGAAGGAGACAGACAGAATGAGACAGAGGGTGGAAGAGATGAGTGTTTCAGACAGAAGGAGACAGAGGGGAAGAGATGAATGTGACAGACAGAATGAGACACAGAATGAGACAGAGGGGGGGAAGAGATGAGTGTGACAGACAGAATGAGACAGACAGAATGAGACAGAGGGTGGAAGAGAGGAGTGTTTCAGACAGAAGGAGACAGACAGAATGAGACAGAGGTGGGAAGAGATGAGCGTGACAGACAGAAGGAGACAGACAGAATGAGACAGAGGGGGGGAAGAGATGAGTGTGACCGACAGAATGAGACAGACAGAATGAGACAGAGGGGAAGAGATGAGTTTGACAGACAGAATGAGACACAGAATGAGACAGAGGGGGGGAAGAGATGAGTGTGACAGACAGAATGAGACAGACAGAATGAGACAGAGGGGAAGAGATGAGTTTGACAGACAGAATCAGACAGAGGTGGGAAGAGATGAGTGTGGCAGACAGAATGAGACAGACAGAATGAGACAGAGAGGGGAAGAGAAAGTGTGACAGACAGAATGAGACAGACAGCATGAGACAGACAGAATGAGACAGAGGGGGAAGAGAAAGTGTGACAGACAGAATGAGACAGACAGCATGAGACATACAGAATGAGACAGAGAGGGGAAGAGAAAGTGTGACAGACAGAATGAGACAGACAGCATGAGACAGACAGAATGAGAGAGAGGGGGGGAAGAGATGAGTGTGACAGAAAGAACGAGACAGAGAGGGGAAGAGATGAGTGTGACAGACAGAATGGGACAGAGAGGGGAAGAGATGACAGACAGAATGAACAGAGACAGAGAAGGGGAAGAGATGAGTGTGACAGACAGAATGAGACAGACAGAATGAGACAGACAGAATGAGACAGAGAGGGGAAGAGATGAGTGTGACAGACAGAATGAGACAGAGGGGGGGAAGAGATGAGTGTGACAGACAGAATGAGACAGAGGGGAAGAGATGGGTTTGTCAGACAGATTGAGACAGAGGGGAAGAGATGAGTGTGACAGACAGAATGAGACAGACAGAATGAGACAGAGGGGGGAAGAGATGAGTGTGACAGACAGAATGAGACAGATAGAATGAGACTGAGAGGGTTGAGAAAGTGTGACAGACAGAATGAGACAGACAGAATGAGACAGAGAGGGGAAGAGATGAGTGTGACAGACAGAAGGAGACAGACAGAATGAGACAGATAGAATGAGACAGATAGAATGAGACAGATAGAATGAGACAGACAGAATGAGACAGATAGAATGAGACAGATAGAATGAGACAGACAGAATGAGACAGACAGAATGAGACAATCAGAATGAGACAGATAGAATGAGACAGACAGAATGAGACAGACAGAATGAGACAGATAGAATGAGACAGATAGAATGAGACAGATAGAATGAGACAGAAAGGGGAAGAGAAAGTGTGACAGACAGAATGAGACAGATAGAATGAGACAGAGGGGGGAACAGATGAGTGTGACAGAAAGAATGAGACAGACAGAATGAGACAGAGGGGGGAAGAGATGAGTGTGACAGACAGAATGAGACAGAGGGGAAGAGATGAGTGTGACAGACAGAATGAGACAGAGGGGGGAAGAGATGAGTGTGACAGACAGAATGAGACGGACAGAATGAGACAGAGGGGGAAGAGATGAGTGTGACAGACAGAATGAGACAGAGGGGGGGAAGAGATGAGTGTGACCGACAGAATGAGACAGAGGGGGGAAGAGATGAGTGTGACAGACAGAATGAGACAGAGGGGAAGAGATGAGTGTGACAGACAGAATGAGACAGACAGAATGAGACAGAGGGTCGAAGAGATGAGTGTTTCAGACAGAAGTAGACAGACAGAACGAGACAGAGGGGGGAAGAGATGAGTGTGACAGACAGAATGAGACAGACAGAATGAGACAGACAGAATAAGACAGAGGGGGGAAGAGATGAGTGTGACAGACAGAATGAGACAGACAGAATGAGACAGACAGAATAAGACAGAGGGGGGAAGAGATGAGTGTGACAGACAGAATGAGACAGACAGAATGAGACAGAGGGGGGAAGAGATGAGTGTGACAGAAAGAATGAGACAGACAGAATGAGACAGAGGGGGGAAGAGATGAGTTTGACAGACAGAATGAGACAGAGGTGGGAAGAGATGAGTTTGGCAGACAGAATGAGACAGACAGAATGAGACAGAGAGGGGAAGAGAAAATGTGACAGACAGAATGAGACAGACAGCATCAGACAGAGGGGGGAAGAGATGAGTGTGACAGAAAGAATGAGACAGAGGGGAAGAGAGACAGCATGAGACAGACAGCATGAGACAGACAGCATGAGACAGAGAGAGGAAGAGATGAGTGTGACAGACAGAAGGAGACAGACAGAATGAGACAGATAGAATGAGACAGATAGAATGAGACAGACAGAATGAGACAGAGTTGGGAAGAGATGAGTGTGACAGACAGAAGGAGACAGACAGAATGAGACAGACAGAATGAGACAGAGTTGGGAAGAGATGAGTGTGACAGACAGAATGAGACAGAGGGGAAGAGATGAGTGTGACAGACAGAATGAGACAGAGGGGAAGAGAAGAGATGAGTGTGACAGACAGAATGAGACAGACAGAATGAGACAGAGGGGGAAGAGATGAGTGTGACAGAGAGAATGAGACAGAGGGGAAGAGATGAGTTTGACAGACAGAATGAGACAGAGGGGAAGAGATCAAATCAAGTCAAATCAAATGTATTTATATAGCCCTTCGTACATCAGCTGATATCTCGAAGTGCTGTACAGAAACCCAGCCTAAAACCCCAAACAGCAAACAATGCAGGTGTAAAAGCACTGTGGCTAGGAAAAACTCCCTAGAAAGGCCAAAACCTAGGAAGAAACCTAGAGAGGAACCAGGCTATGTGGGGTGGCCAGTCCTCTTCTGGCTGTGCCGGGTAGAGATTATAACAGAACATGACCAAGATGTTCAAATGTTCATAAATGACCAGCATGGTCGAATAATAATAAGGCAGAACAGTTGAAACTGGAGAAGCAGCACAGTCAGGTGACTGGGGACAGCAAGGAGCCATCATGTCAGGTAGTCCTGGGGCACGGTCCTAGGGCTCAGGTCCTCCGAGAGAGAGAAAGAAAGAAAGAGAGAATTAGAGAGAGCATATGTGCGGTGGCCAGTCCTCTTCTGGCTGTGCCGGCTGGAGATTATAACAGAACGTGGCCAAGATGTTCAAATGTTCATGAATGACCAGCATGGTTGAATAATAGTAAGGCAGAACAGTTGAAACTGGAGCAGCAGCATGGCCAGGTGGACTGGGGACAGCAAGGAGTCATCATGTCAGGTAGTCCTGGGACATGGTCCTAGGTCCAGGCCAGTTGAAACTGGAGCAGCACCATGGCCAGGTGGACTGGGGACAGCAAGGAGTCATCATGTCAGGTAGTCCTGGGGCATGGTCCTAGGGCTCAGGTCCTCCGAGAGAGAGAAAGAAAGAGAGAAGGAGAGAATTAGAGAACGCACACTTAGATTCACACAGGACACCGAATAGGACAGGAGAAGTACTCCAGATATAACAAACTGACCCTAGCCCCCCGACACAAACTACTGCAGCATAAATACTGGAGGTTGAGACAGGAGGGGTCAGGAGACACTGTGGCCCCATCCGAGGACACCCCCGGACAGGGCCAAACAGGAAGGATATAACCCCACCCACTTTGCCAAAGCACTGCCCCCACACCACTAGAGGGATATCTTCAACCACCAACTTACCATCCTGAGACAAGGCCGAGTATAGCCCACAAAGATCTCCGCCACGGCACAACCCAAGGGGGGGGCGGGGCGCCAACCCAGACAGGCTGACCACAACAGTGAATCAACCCACCCAGGTGACGCACCCCCCCCAGGGACGGCATGAGAGAGCCCCAGCAAGCCAGTGACTCAGCCCCTGTAACAGGGTTAGAGGCAGAGAATCCCAGTGGAAAGAGGGGAACCGGCCAGGCAGAGACAGCAAGGGCGGTTCGTTGCTCCAGAGCCTTTCCGTTCACCTTCCCACTCCTGGGCCAGACTACACTCAATCATATGACCCACTGAAGAGATGAGTCTTCAGTAAAGACTTAAAGGTTGAGACCGAGTTTGCGTCTCTGACATGGGTAGGCAGACCGTTCCATAAAAATGGAGCTCTATAGGAGAAAGCCCTGCCTCCAGCTGTTTGCTTAGAAATTCTAGGGACAATTAGGAGGCCTGCGTCTTGTGACTGTAGCGTACGTGTAGGTATGTACGGCAGGACCAAATCAGAGAGGTAGGTAGGAGCAAGCCCATGTAATGCCTTGTAGGTTAGCAGTAAAACCTTGAAATCAGCCCTTGCTTTGACAGGAAGCCAGTGTAGAGAGGCTAGCACTCTGGAGTAATATGATCAAATTTTTTGGTTCTAGTCAGGATTCTAGCAGCCGTATTTAGCACTAACTGAAGTTTATTTAGTGCTTTATCTGGGTAGC
>NC_060191.1:2104112-2111612 GCF_021184085.1 Oncorhynchus gorbuscha
TGAAAATCATCACTCCCCAATCAGTCACCAATCAATCATCAGAAGACACACCTCCTCATGTTTCCTACCCTATCACAGTTCCTTTCCCTTGGTTTAAAACCCCATCAGTTGTTTGCTCTGAAGCTCAATCTCTCTGTACATGCCATGTCTGTAGGTCTCTGTGTTTAACTCTCTCGTTGTGTATTAACCTCTCTTTTGTTTGAGCACCTCCATAGCACTTTGTCCTCAGCTGTGAGTATTGTTTTTGGTTAAGGTGTTTGTGTTTGTTTGCTGGTGGGAAAAGGGGGAAACAAGACAAGTCACCCATGGACATACACTACCCATAGGTAAACTTGTTAAATACACTAGTTAGGCGGACCACCCACTGTATTTTTTGGTTAGTTAGTTAGCTGTTGTTGAAATAGGCTAGTTTAGCTTAGGGGTGTTTTTGAATACGTATGGTTTCTTTCCTTGGGTCCATCTCATCCCCTTTTCCTGCTCCCCCCCATTACCGTGTGTTTTCTGAGTTTGACGGTAGATTTCAGTTGTCGTGGTTATTTCATTCTCACTTTTACTTTTTCACTATTATAATTTCCATGAGTTATGTTACGGGTCTCGTTACCATCTCCCCTAGACTGTCGGGCCAAAAGGGATTCGTAACAGTCCCCAACCAAGGAGGGCCTACAGCATCAGCTAGATCTTCTGCACAGATTCTGTCAGACCTGGGTCCTGACAGTAAATGTCAGTAAGACAAAAATAATGGTGTTCCAAAAAAAGGTCCAGTCACCAGGACCACAAATACAAATTCCATCTAGACACTGTTGCCCTAGAGCACACAAAAAACTATACATACCTTGGCCTAAACATCAGCGCCACAGGTAACTTCCACAAAGCTGTGAACGATCTGAGAGACAAGGCAAGAAGGGCATTCTAAGCCATCAAAGGAACATACAATTCGACATACCAATTAGGATTTGGCAAAAAATACTTGAATCAGTCATAGAGCCCATTGCCCTTTATGGTTGTGAAGTCTGGGGTCCGCTCACCATCCAAGAATTCACAAAATGGGACAAACACCAAATTGAGACTCTGCACGCAGAATTCAGTAACAATATCCTCCATGTAAAACGTAAAACACCAAATAATGCATGCAGAGCAGAATAAGACCGATACCCACTAATGATCAAAATCCAGAAAAGGGCTGTAAATTCTACATCCACCTAAAAGGAAGCGATTCACAAACCTTCCATAACAAAGCCATCACCTACAGAGAGATGAACCTGGAGAAGAGTCCCCCTAAGCAAGCTGGTCCTGGGGCTCTGTTCACAAACACACCCCACAGAGCCCCAGGACAGCAGCACAATTAGACTTGACACATTGGAAAGAATGAACAAAAAACCCCAGAGAACACTAGAGTGTTATTTGGCCCTAAACAGAGAGTAAGATAAACGTTTGTTAGTGTAATGTTTACTGTACATTTTTTATTGTTTATTTCACTTTTGTTTATTATCCACTTCACTCGCTTTGGCGATGTTAACATGTTTCCCATGCCAATAAAGCCCCTCTGTGCGCCAGAGGCGCTTCTGTCATGTTTGTCAATTATCATGTCTTGTCCCTGTTCCCCATTCTATTCGTTTCCTCTGCTGGTCTTATTTGGTTCTTTGAATTAAATTGAGAGAGAGAGAGAGAGAGAGAGAGAGAGAGGGGGAGAGAGAGAGAGAGAGAGAGAGAGAGAGAGAGAGAGGGGGAGAGAGAGAGAGGGGGGAGAGAGATATGGTAAAGGATCACCTCTCATTAGTAGATTTCTGTCTGTTTTACAGGTACATTAACTTCACTCACACATACAGACGAGCCTGGATGCTGTGGATCAGAGTGGGAGCGAGGAACAAATTAATCCCTGTGTGTCAACGTGTGAACATGGCGTGTTACAAGAGGATTGTAGATAATAATAATGCTGTATTAGACTGACTTACTGTGTCTGGACCCTCAGCCCAGGAGAGCTTAAACCAGCCCAGTGTGTGTGTGTGTGTGAGTGTGTGATGTGGGGGGGGGGGGTACAGGGAGGTAAAGGGGTGAAAACAAGGATAATACATAAACAGATGGAGAGAGAGAGGATATGCATGGGTTCCTGCAGGGACATACACTACACAACCAAAAGTATGTGGACACCTGCTTATCAAACATCTCATTCCAAAGTCATGGGCATTAATATGGAGTTGGTCCCCCCTTTGCTGCTATAACAGCATTCCAATAGATGTTATAACAATGCTGTGGGGACTTCCACACCAATCTCGACAAACCATTTCTGTATGGAGCTCACTATGTGCACGAGGGCATTGTCATGCTGCTGAAAGAGAAAAGGGCCTTCCCCAAACTGTTGCCACAACGTTGGAAGTACAGAATCATCTACAATGTCATTGTTTGCTGTAGCGTTAAGATTTCCCTTCACTGGAACTAAGGGGCCTAGCATGAACCATGAAAAACAGCCGCAGAACGTTATTCGTCATCCACCAAACTTTACAGTTGTAACTATGCATTGGGGCAGGTAGTGTTCTCCTGGTATCCGCCAAACCCAGATTCCTCCGTCGGACTGCCAGATGGCGAAGCATGATTCATCACTCCAGAGAATGCGTTTCTACTGGTCCAGAGTCCAATGTCACTGAGCTTTACACCACTCCAGCCGAGGCTTGGCATTGTGCATGGTGATCTTAGGCTTATGTGCAGCTGCTCAGTCACAAACCCATTTCATGAAGCTCCCAACGAACAGTTCTTGTGCTGACGTTGCTTCCAGAGGCAGTTTGGAAGTTGGTAGTGAGTGTTGCAACCGAGGACAAATGATTTTACTTGCTAAGCGCTTCAGCATTCGGTGAGCTTGTGTGGCCTACCACTTTTCAGCTGAGCCGTTGTTGCTCCTAGATGTTTCCACTTTACAATAACAGCACTCACAGTTGACCTGGGAAGCTCTAGCAGGGCAGACATTTTACAAACTGACTTGTTGAAAAGGTGGCTCCGGGCGTGGCTGAAATAGCCAAATCCACTCATTTGAAGTGGTGTCCACATACTTTTATAGTATATAGTGTAACTGAGGCAGGTTTTAAGTGGCTACTGTCTTTCTTTTTGGGACGAATATAAACAGCTTTAACAAAACCTTCCTGGCAGATCTCTGATAGACAAGTGATGTGAAGACGACGGGTTCAAATGAAGGAACGAGACGCGAGTCCACTGAAGGCACGCATTTGTCATTTGCTGGGGGTGGAGTTAGTGACTGAACGAGCGCTGCCTACCAAATAGAGAGAGCGAGGAGAGAGGAGAGGAGGAGAGGGAAAGAGCGAGAACGAGAGACGAATGTGTATTTATGACGCGAGTATCGCAGGATGGATGGACAGACACTTAGAAAATGAAGAAACTCGTTGTTTGAAACTCTTTGCTCGAGGGAGAATAAAAACATCTTAATCAATTACGGATTCTTCAAATGCGCATCAAGTAGGGATCTACGCCAAATGAAGAACTTATTTTTTCAATGTAAACTCAACATTTCCGAGTGAGAACGGTGCGTAGGCGATGCACGCTGTTAATGTGAATGGACTCGGTGTCTCTCTCCTTTTGTTAGCGCTGTTTTCATCAAATTAGCGCAGCCCATATTCCGCTGCAGCCCCCTTGTCGGACGGCCAGCGGACAGCTAAGGACCCGGGTTCTATCTAGAAGAGAGACCGCTCTCCTGTGGTCGACAGCCGGACCTCTCACCTCTCATTCCCCGCTCTAAGAGAGGATCTTCTCGGTATGAAAGCTCCATAAACAGCTATTTTGTAGGGAACCCATCCCCGTTTTCAGACTGTGATTTTTGGGGGACGCGGGCTCGCGTTAGGGGGAGGGAGACCTCGCGTATCACAATGGAATTGGAGTTTGACAATACGTCCCCAGTGCGTTAAGGAACGGAGCCTTATTCCGTTACAGTACTGTATTTTACCTTCTCAACTGAAGTATTTTTTTCTTATTTAAAAAAAAAACGACCAAATCCGGGATGCCGCATTTCGTGGGGTGAAGGTTCCGAACGCGAGGAAAAGAAGGAGAGAGAGAGAAGAGAGGGAAGGACGGAGGAGAAAGAGAGATTCGGAGAGCATGGCTCTTGCAACGTTGTCTCTCTGTGTGCTAACTCTCACCTTGGCAAACTTGTACCAGGTGTGTGCCAACAGGCACGCGGTGCATTGGAACAGCTCCAATATACAGTAAGACCCCCTCTCTTCACGTTTCACTGCGGCGCTATTTGTGTGTATGCTATGTGTGTGTGTATGCTATGTGTGTGTGTATGCTATGTGTTTGTGTATGCTGTGTGTGTGTATGCTATGTGTGTGTGTATGCTATGTGTGTGTGTATGCTGTGTGTGTATGCTATGTGTGTGTGTATGCTGTGTGTGTGTATGCTATGTGTGTGTGTATGCTATGTGTGTGTGTATGCTGTGTGTGTATGCTATGTGTGTGTGTATGCTGTGTGTGTGTTTTACTGGTATCATGATGTGTCATGATACAGTTTTAGGGATGCCCATGTCCATAACCATTGTTTCTGTCAGATTCATTTACAAAGAAGAGTGAGTGTGTTTGTGTGTGCCAGTGTGTATGTTGATGAGTGTGTGTGTGTTTGTGTGTGTCTGCGTGTGTGTACACACTGATGAGTGTGTTTGTGTGTGCCCGTGTGTATGTTGATGAGTGTGTGTGTGTGTGTTTGTGTGTGTATCTCTGTGTGTGTACACACTGATGAGTGTGTTTGTGTGTGCCCGTGTGTATGTTGATGATTGTGTGTGTGTGTGTGTCTCTGTGTGTGTACACACTAATGAGTGTGTTTGTGTGTGCCAGTGTGTATGTTGATGAGTGTGTGTGTGTGTGTGTGTGTGTACATAGGACACCTGTATTTGGAAAATGAACCAAAGAGTCCATTTGTAACTAAGCCACACGTTCCGTTTTCCACTGATGAATCAGTCCACTGTATCACCTCCAGGTCTATGGTGGGTTGTCTCCTACACTATGCCCTCTGGGCCTTTATGGCAGACTGTCTGCCCTGTAACCCAGGGTCTCCGGTTCAAGCCCTGGTCTGACTGTTCCCCCTCCATCACTACCTGTCCTGATCCTTGCAGATCGGACCCTTTAGAGTCTCTCAGATTTCCAGGAGGTATTTCCCATGTCACAGCTCCTCTCTCTATCCCGCCACACACCTCACTGATCACCTCAATGTGTGTCTTACCCTTTTTCACAGACACACGTCACACCATCACTCTATCCTCCTGCTCTCTCTTTCTCCCTTCTCTCGTCTCCATATTCATGCAAGTTCTTCACTCCTTCCATCCTTTACAAATGATCTACGTTTTTTCTCTCCTCCAACCCTCTCTTCCTCCACCCCTCACTTCCTCCACCCCTCTCTTTCTCCACTCCTCTCTTCCTCCACCCCTCACTTCCTCCACCCCTCACTTCCTTCACCCCTCTCTTCCTTCACCCCTCTCTTTCTCCACTCCTCTCTTCCTCCACCCCTCACTTCCTCCACTCCTCACTTCCTCCACTCCTCTCTTCCTCCACCCATCTCTTCCTCCACCCCTCTCTACCTCCATTGCTCTCTTCCTCCACTTCTCTCTTCTCCACTCCTCTGTCTCTGTTCCTCTGGTTGGTCTGTGAGGACCTCTCTGTCTCTGTTCCTCTGGTTGGTCTGTGAGGACCTCTCTGTCTCTGTTCCTCTGGTTGGTCTGTGAGGACCTCTCTGTCTCTGTTCTCTGTTCTGTGAGGACTCTGTCTCTGTTCCTCTGGTCTGTGAGGACCTCTCTGTCTCTGTTCCTCTGGTTGGTCTGTGAGGACCTCTCTGTCTCTGGTCCTCTGGTTGGTCTGTGAGGACCTCTCTGTCTCTGTTCCTCTGGTTGGTCTGTGAGGACCTCTCTGTCTCTGGTCCTCTGGTTGGTCTGTGAGGACCTCTCTGTCTCTGTTCCTCTGGTTGGTCTGTGAGGACCTCTCTGTCTCTGTTCCTCTGGTTGGTCTGTGAGGACCTCTCTGTCTGTCCTCTGGTTGGTCTGTGAGGACCTCCTCTGGTCCTCTGGTCTGTGAGGACCTCTCTGTCTCTGGTCCTCTGGTTGGTCTGTGAGGACCTCTCTGTCTCTGTTCCTCTGGTTGGTCTGTGAGGACCTCTCTGTCTCTGGTCCTCTGGTTGGTCTGTGAGGACCTCTCTGTCTCTGTTCCTCTGGTTGGTCTGTGAGGACCTCTCTGTCTCTGTTCCTCTGGTTGGTCTGTGAGGACCTCTCTGTCTCTGGTCCTCTGGTTGGTCTGTGAGGACCTCTCTGTCTCTGTTCCTCTGGTTGGTCTGTGAGGACCTCTCTGTCTCTGGTCCTCTGGTTGGTCTGTGAGGACCTCTCTGTCTCTGTTCCTCTGGTTGGTCTGTGAGGACCTCTCTGTCCTCTGGTCCTCTGGTTGGTCTGTGAGGACCTCTCTGTCTCTGGTCCTCTGGTTGGTCTGTGAGGACCTCTCTGTCTCTGGTCCTCTGGTTGGTCTGTGAGGACCTCTCTGTCTCTGGTCCTCTGGTTGGTCTGTGAGGACCTCTCTGTCTCTGGTCCTCTGGTTGGTCTGTGAGGACCTCTCTGTCTCTGGTCCTCTGGTTGGTCTGTGAGGACCTCTCTGTCTCTGGTCCTCTGGTTGGTCTGTGAGGACCTCTCTGTCTCTGGTCCTCTGGTTGGTCTGTGAGGACCTCTCTGTCTCTGTTCCTCTGGTTCTGGTCTGTGAGGACCTCTGGTCCTCTGGTTGGTCTCTGTCTCTGTTCCTCTGGTTGGTCTGTGAGGACCTCTCTGTCTCTGGTCCTCTGGTTGGTCTGTGAGGACCTCTCTGTCTCTGGTCCTCTGGTTGGTCTGTGAGGACCTCTCTGTCTCTGTTCCTCTGGTTGGTCTGTGAGGACCTCTCTGTCTCTGTTCCTCTGGTTGGTCTGTGAGGACCTCTCTGTCTCTGTTCCTCTGGTTGGTCTGGTCTGTCTCTGAGGACCTCTCTGTCTCTGTTCCTCTGGTTGGTCTGTGAGGACCTCTCTGTCTCTGTTCCTCTGGTTGGTCTGTGAGGACCTCTCTGTCTCTGGTCCTCTGGTTGGTCTGTGAGGACCTCTCTGTCTCTGTTCCTCTGGTTGGTCTGTGAGGACCTCTCTGTCTCTGGTCCTCTGGTTGGTCTGTGAGGACCTCTCTGTCTCTGGTCCTCTGGTTGGTCTGTGAGGACCTCTCTGTCTCTGTTCCTCTGGTTGGTCTGTGAGGACCTCTCTGTCTCTGGTCCTCTGGTTGGTCTGTGAGGACCTCTCTGTCTCTGTTCCTCTGGTTGGTCTGTGAGGACCTCTCTGTCTCTGGTCCTCTGGTCTGTGAGGACCTCTGGTCCTCTGGTCTGTGAGGACCTCTCTGTCTCTGTTCCTCTGGTTGGTCTGTGAGGACCTCTCTGTCTCTGTTCCTCTGGTTGGTCTGTGAGGACCTCTCTGTCTCTGTTCCTCTGGTTGGTCTGTGAGGACCTCTCTGTCTCTGGTCCT
>NC_060191.1:2124793-2187293 GCF_021184085.1 Oncorhynchus gorbuscha
GTGTATGTAGCCTGTATGTAAACTGTATATAACCTTTATATTTATTTATTTTATTTATTTATTTCACATTTATTTAACCAGGTAGGCAAGTTGAGAACAAGTTCTCATTTACAATTGCGACCTGGCCAAGATAAAGCAAAGCTGTTCGACACATACAACGACACAGAGTTACACATGGAGTAAAACAAACATACAGTCAATAATACAGTATAAACAAGTCTATATACAATGTGAGCAAATGAGGTGAGAAGGGAGGTAAAGGCAAAAAAGGCCATGGTGGCAAAGTAAATACAATATAGCTGTAACGGCGTTCGTCTGTTGAAGGAGAAGCGGACCAAAATGCAGCGTGGTGGTTAAAAATGTTCTTTAATGAAGAAACGACGATACATGAAATAACTAATATATACAAAAAACAACAAACGAAACGTGAAAACCTATACAGCTTATCTAATGCTAACTAACACAGAGACAGGAACAATCACCCACAAACCCACAGTGAAACCTATTACAGCTTATCTAATGCTAACTAACACAGAGACAGGAACAATCACCCACAAACCCACAGTGAAACCTATTACAGCTTATCTAATGCTAACTAACACAGAGACAGGAACAATCACCCACAAACCCACAGTGAAACCTATTACAGCTTATCTAATGCTAACTAACACAGAGACAGGAACAATCACCCACAAACCCACAGTGAAACCTATTACAGCTTATCTAATGCTAACTAACACAGAGACAGGAACAATCACCCACAAATACACAGTGAAACCTATTACAGCTTATCTAATGCTAACTAACACAGAGACAGGAACAATCACCCACAAATACACAGTGAAACCTATTACAGCTTATCTAATGCTAACTAACACAGAGACAGGAACAATCACCCACAAATACACAGTGAAACCTATTACAGCTTATCTAATGGTAACTAACACAGAGACAGGAACAATCACCCACGAAATACACAGTGAAACCTATTACAGCCTATCTGGTGAACACTAACACAGAGACAGGAACAATCACCCACAAAATACACAGTGAAACCCAGGCTACCTAAATATGGTTCCCAATCAGAGACAACGAGAATCACCTGACTCTGATTGAGAACCGCCTCAGGCAGCCAAGCCTATACTAGACACACCCCTAATCAGTCACAATCCCAATGCCTACAAAAAAACAATATGACAACACAATAAACCCATGTCACACCCTGGCCTGAACAAATAATTTAAAGAAAACACAAAATACTAAGACCAAGGCGTGACAATAGCAAGTAAAACACTAGAATGGTAGTTTTGCAATGGAAGAATGTGCAAAGTAGAAATAAAAATAATGGGGTGCAAAGGAGCAAAATTAATTAATTAATTAAATGCGGTTGGGAAAGAGGTAGTTGTTTGGGCTAAATTATAGGTGGGCTATGTACAGGTGCAGTAATCTGTGAGCTGCTCTGACAGTTGGTGCTTAAAGCTAGTGAGGGAGATAAGTGTTTCCAGTTTCAGAGATTTTTTTAGTTCGTTCCAGTCATTGGCAGCAGAGAACTGTGAATAGTCTGTATATAGCCTGTATGTAATCTTCATGTAGCCTATATATAACCTGTATATAACCTGTATATAGCCTGTATGTAATCTGTATGTAGCCTGTATTTAGCCTGTATATAGCATGTATGTAATCTGTATGTAGCCTATATGTAATCTGTATATAGCCTGTATATAGCCTGTATGTAACCTATATGTAATCCTTATGCAGCCTATATGTAGCCTGTATTTAACCTCTATGTAGCCTGTATATAGTCTATATGTAGCCTGTATATAGCCTGTATGTAATCTGTATGTAGCCTGTATATAGCCTGTATATAGCCTGTATGTAATCTGTATGTAGCCTGTATATCACCTGTATATAGCCTGTATGTAATCTGTATGTAGCCTGTATATCACCTGTATGTGTCACGAACCTTGCCGAAGATGGTGCCTCTTCCCGTTCGGGCGGTGCTCGGCGGTCGTCGTCGCCGGCCTATTAGCTGCCATCGATTCCTTTTCCGTTTGTTTTGGGTAATTGGGTACACCTGTTTTGTATTAGGGTTTGTTTGTAGGGTATTTTAGGGCACTAGGCCTGCTGGGTATTTGTGCGGGCTTGTTTGTGTTACTCTGGGTTTGATGGTGTGAGTTATTCATGTATTTATTCTCCGGACTATTTTGTCCTGTTAGGACTGGCAACTTATATACGCCCTGTGTGTTGGCGTGACTGTTTTTGTTGCGCTGGGGAATAAATGTGAAAGAAAGACTGAACCCTGCTCTCTGCGCCTGATTCCACCCACCACTCCTAGTTGATCGTAACAGAAGCCCGCACCACTGAAATGGAATCAGCAGGAGCAGCGACCACCCCTCTCCCCACTATGGAGGAGCACGTCCATCACCACACAGCGGTCCTCCATCGGATCGGTACCGCGATGGACCAAATGATGGAGAGGATGGAACGATGGGAGAGGAGTGGTCTACCGACGTCTACCCCAGCTCCCCCTGCCGACACCACCTACTCTACCTACGTCGTCCTCTGGGTCCGGAGCACTGCGTCTCTCCCCCCTGAGGGAGTACGATGGAGCGGCGGCTGTGTGCCTCCTCGTCTCCTGTTTAACGGGCCCTGGACTGGGCTAACGCGGTCTGGAACAGTCCAGACTCGGCTCGGGACAACTACCTTGAGTTCACCCGCCGTTTCCGAGCTGTGTTCGACCATCCACCAGAGCGTAATCAAATCAAATCAAATCAATCAAATTTTATTTGTCACATACACATGGTTAGCAGATGTTAATGCGAGTGTAGCGAAATGCTTGTGCTTCTAGTTCCGACAATGCAGTGATAACCAACAAGTAATCTAACTAACAATTCCAAAACTACTGTCTTATACACAGTGTAAGGGGATAAGGAATATGTACATAAGGATATATGAATGAGTGATGGTACAGAGCAGCATACAGTAGATGGTATCGAGTACAGTATATACATATGAGATGAGTGTGTAGACAAAGTAAACAAAGTGGCATAGTTAAAGTGGTTAGTGATACATGTATTACATAAGGATGCAGTCGATGATGTAGAGTACAGTATATACATATGCATATGAGATGAATAATGTAGGGTAAGTAACATTATATAAGGTAGCATTGTTTAAAGTGGCTAGTGATATATTTACATAATTTCCCATCAATTCCCATTATTAAAATGGCTGGAGTTGGGTCAGTGTCAATGACAGTGTGTTGGCAGCAGCCACTCAATGTTAGTGGTGGCTGTTTAACAGTCTGATGGCCTTGAGATAGAAGCTGTTTTTCAGTCTCTCGGTCCCAGCTTTGATGCACCTGTACTGACCTCGCCTTCTGGATGATAGCGGGGTGATCAGGCAGTGGTTCGGGTGGTTGATGTCCTTGATGATCTTTATGGCCTTCCTGTAACATCGGGTGGTGTAGGTGTCCTGGAGGGCAGGTAGTTTGCCCCCGGTGATGCGTTGTGCAGTCCTCACTACCCTCTGGAGAGCCTTACGGTTGAGGGCGGAGCAGTTGCCGTACCAGGCGGTGATACAGCCCGCCAGCATGCTCTCGATTGTGCATCTGTAGAAGTTTGTGAGTGCTTTTGGTGACAAGCCGAATTTCTTCAGCCTCCTGAGGTTGAAGAGGCGCTGCTGCGCCTTCTTCACGACGCTGTCAGTGTTAGTGGACCAATTCAGTTTGTCTGTGATGTCTATGCCGAGGAACTTAAAACTAGCTACCCTCTCCACTACTGTTCCATCGATGTGGATAGGGGGTGTTCCCTCTGCTGTTTCCTGAAGTCCACAATCATCTCCTTAGTTTTGTTGACGTTGAGTGTGAGGTTATTTTCCTGACACCACACTCAGAGGGCCCTCACCTCCTCCCTGTAGGCCGTCTCGTCGTTGTTGGTAATCAAGCCTACCACTGTTGTGTCGTCCGCAAACTTGATGATTGAGTTGGAGGCGTGCGTGGCCACGCAGTCGTGGGTGAACAGGGAGTACAGGAGAGGGCTCAGAACGCACCCTTGTGGGGCCCCCGTGTTGAGGATCAGTGGGGAGGAGATGTTGTTGCCTACTCTCACCACCTGGGGGCGGCCCGTCAGGAAGTCCAGTACCCAGTTGCACAGGGCGGGGTCGAGACCCAGGGTCTCGAGCTTGATGACGAGCTTGGAGGGTACTATGGTGTTGAATGCCGAGCTGTAGTCGATTAACAGCATTCTCACATAGGTATTCCTTTTGTCCAGGTGGGTTAGGGCAGTGTGCAGTGTGGTTGAGATTGCATCGTCTGTGGACCTATTTGGGCGGTAAGCAGATTGGAGTGGGTCTAGGGTGTCAGGTAGGGTGGAGGTGATATGGTCCTTGACTAGTCTCTCAAAGCACTTCATGATGACGGAAGTGAGTGCTACGGGGCGGTAGTCGTTTAGCTCAGTTACCTTAGCTTTCTTGGGAACAGGAACAATGGTGGCCCTCTTGAAGCATGTGGGAACAGCAGACTGGTATAGGGATTGCGGCGGGTGAGGGTAAAGGGTAAAGCGGCGGGTGAGGTTCCACCTCAGACAGGAGACGAGGAGCGCACAGGACTTCGCATTGGAGTTTAGGACCCTAGCTGCTGGTGCTGGGTGGAATGACAGGGCCCTGATGGACCATTACCGGTCTAGTCTCCGGGAGGACGTCCACCGGGAGCTAGCTTGCAGGGACACAACTCTCTCCCTGGATGAACTAATAGACATGTCTATTCGATTGGACAACCTGATAGCTGCCCGCGGGCGTTCAGAAGGGGTCCTGTTAATTCCACCTTCCAGCTCTCCCACTCCCACTCCGATGGAGTTGGGAGGAGCTGCATCTAGGGGGATCAGAGGGGGCTCCTCCTGCTCCTATTGTGGACGGAGAGGACACACTTCGGACCGGTGTTGGAGGAGTCCCTCTGGGAGTCGAGAGGGTAGGCGGAACACTCCTCGGCCACCCCAGGTGAGTAAGCACCAAACTCACCCAGAGCTCCCTGTTCGTCACATGTTTTTGTTAACTTTTTTCCCTGCGTTTTCCCCCTCTCTTCAGCATAAGGCGCTAGTCGATTCAGGCGCAGCTGGGAGTTTTATGGATCGTGGACTCGCCCGTAAATTGGGTATTCCGTTAGTGCAGATAGACCCACCTGTCCCCGTGCACTCCTTAGATAGCCGGCCATTAGGGTCAGGGCTGGTCAGAGAGGCCACGATTCCGCTGGACATGGTAACGCAGGGGAATTATAGGGAGAGGATCAGTTTCTACCTTATTGATTCACCTGGGTTTCCGGTGGTGTTGGGGGTTCCCTGGCTGGCTATTCACAATCCCCTTATTTCCTGGAAACAGGGGGCTCTTAAGGGGTGGTCAGACGAGTGTTCAGAGAGGTGTATAGGAGTTTCCATAGGTGCCACGACGGTGGAGAGTCCAGAACAGGTTTCCACCGTGCGCATTCCCCCAGAATATGCCGATTTGGCTATCGCTTTTAGTAAGAAGAGGGCGACCAAATTACCACCCCATCGACGGTGGGATTGCGTGATAAACCTCCAGGAGAACGCTGCACTTCCCCGGAGTCATGTGTACCCGCTGTCACAGGAGGAGACGCTGGCTATGGAGACATATGTCACGGAAGCTCTGAGACAGGGGTACATTCGGCCCTCCATGTCACCCGTCTCCTCGAGTTTCTTTTTTGTGAGGAAAAAGGAGGGAGGTCTGCGTCCGTGCATTGATTATCGAGGTCTCAATTCGATCACAGTGGATTTTAGTTATCCGCTACCTCTCATCGCTACGGCGGTGGAATCATTCCACGGAGCGTGTTTCTTCACAAAACTGGACCTCAGGAGCGCGTATAATCTGGTGCGTATTCGGGGAGGAGACGAGTGGAAAACAGCGTTTAGTGCCACATCAGGCCACTATGAGTACCTCGTCATGCCGTATGGGTTGATGAATGCTCCAGCCGTCTTCCAATCCATTGTAGATGAGATTCTCAGGGACTTGCACGGGTAAGGTGTGGTAGTCTATATTGATGACATCTTGATTTATTCTGCCATGTTTCCCTGGTGCGCAGGGTACTTGGGCGACTGCTGGAGCATGACCTATACGTCAAGGCTGAGAAATGTGTGTTCTCCAAACCAGCCATTTCCTTCCTGGGTTATCGCATTTCCAGCTCGGGGATGATGATGGAGTGTGACCGCATTAACGCCGTGCGTAATTGGCCGACTCCGACCACGGTAAAGGAGGTGCAGCGGTTTTTAGGGTTTTCCAATTACTACCGGAGGTTTATCCAGGGTTTTGGCCAAGTAGCTGCGCCCATTACCTCACTGCTGAAGGGGGGGCCGGTGCGTTTGCGGTGGTCAGCAGAGGCTGATGGAGCCTTCAACCAGTTGAAGGCACTGTTCACTGGGGCTCCCGTGTTGGCGCATCCGGACCCTTCGTTAGCATTCATAGTGGAGGTGGATGCGTCCGAGGCTGGGGTTGGAGCCGTGCTGTCTCAGCGCTCGGGCACGCCACCGAAGCTCCGTCCCTGCGCTTTCTTTTCTAAGAAGCTGGGTCCGGCGGAGCGGAACTATGATGTGGGGGACCGGGAGTTACTAGCTATGGTAAAAGCCCTGAAGGTGTGGAGACACTGGCTAGAGGGGGCTAAACACCCTTTTCTCATCTGGACTGACCACCGTAATCTGGAGTATATTCGAGCGGCGAGGAGACTGAATCCGCGTCAGGCTAGGTGGGCCATGTTCTTTACACGTTTCAGATTTACGATCTCTTACAGACCAGGTTCACTCAACACTAAGGCCGACGCGCTGTCCCGTCTCTATGACACCGAGGACCGGTCCATCGAACCCACTCCCATCCTTCCAGCCTCTCGGCTGGTGGCCCCAGTGGTATGGGAGGTGGACGCGGACATCGAGCGGGCGTTGAGGGTTGAACCTGCGCCTACACAGTGTCCGACTGGTAGAAGTTACGTACCGCTTGGTGTCCGTGATAAATTGATTCGGTGGGCCCACACACTACCGTCTGCGGGTCATCCGGGGATTGATAGGACAGTGCGGGGTTTTAGGGGGAAATACTGGTGGCCCACCTTAGCTAGGGATGTAAGGCTCTATGTCTCTTCCTGTTCGGTATGCGCTCAGAGTAAGGCTCCTAGGCACCTTCCTAGAGGGAAGTTACAGCCCCTCCCGGTTCCACAACGGCCATGGTCCCATCTCTCGGTAGATTTCCTTACTGATCTTCCCCCATCTCAGGGGAACACTACCGTTCTGGTCGTTGTGGATCAGTTCTCTAAGTCCTGCCGTCTCCTCCCATTGCCTGGTCTCCCTACGGCCCTACAGACTGCAGAGGCTCTATTTACCCACGTCTTCCGGCACTATGGGGTTCCAGAGGATATCGTCTCCGATCGGGGTCCCCAGTTCACGTCTCTGGTTTGGAAGGCGTTTATGGAGCGTCTGGAGATCTCGGTCAGCCTTACCTCTGGTTATCACCCCGAAAGTAATGGGCAGGTGGAGAGAGTAAACCAGGAGGTGGGCAGGTTTCTGAGGTCGTATTGCCAGGACCGGCCAGGAGAATGGGCGAGGTACATCCCGTGGGCAGAATTAGCCCAGAACTCTCTTCGGCATTCGTCCACGAATATGTCGCCATTCGAATGCGTACTGGGCTACCAGCCGGTCCTGGCTCCGTGGCATCAGAGTCAGACCGAGGCTCCTGCGGTGGAGGAGTGGGTACAGTGCTCTAGAGAGACCTGGCGGGCAGTCCAGGATTCTCTCAGGCAGGCCAGTGAACGGCAGAAGAGAGACGCTGACCGCCACTGCAGCGAGGCCCCGGTGTTCGCACCAGGGGACAGGGTCTGGCTCTCGACCCGAAACCTACCCCTCCGCCTGCCCTGCCGGAAGCTGGGGCCGCAGTGTGTAGGGCCATTTAAAGTCCTGAGGAGGAATAACGAGGTGTGTTATAGATTGCAACTTCCCTCTTATTATCGTATTAACCCCTCGTTTCATGTGTCTCTCCTCAGGCCGGTGGTAGCTGGTGAGGTACCGGAGGTCCCTCCACCCCCTCTGGACATCGAGGGGTCCCCGGCGTACACAGTACGAGCTATTCTGGACTCCAGACGCCGGGTGAGGGGCCTGCAGTACCTCGTGGACTGGGAGGGGTACGGTCCGGAGGAGAGGTGCTGGGTACCGGGGAGGGACATTTTAGATCCTTCCCTCTTGAGGGATTTCTATCGCTTCCACCCGGATCGCCCTGCGCCTCGTCCTCCAGGTCGTCCTCGAGGCCGGGGTCGGCGCGCTGCGGGAGCCGCACGTCAGGGGGGGTACTGTCACAAACCTTGCCGAAGATGGTGCCTCTTCCCGTTCGGGCGGTGCTCAGCGGTCGTCGTCGCCGGCCTATTAGCTGCCATCGATTCCCTTTCCATTTGTTTTGGGTAATTGGGTACACCTGTTTTGTATTAGGGTTTGTTTGTAGGGTATTTTAGGGCACTAGGCCCGCTGGGTATTTGTGCGGGCTTGTTTGTGTTACTCTGGGTTTGATGGTGTGAGTTATTCATGTATTTATTCTCCGGACTATTTTGTCCTGTTAGGACTGGCAACTTATATACGCCCTGTGTGTTGGCGTGATTGTTTTTGTTGCGCTGGGGAATAAATGTGAAAGAAAGACTGAACCCTACTCTCTGCGCCTGATTCCACCCACCACTCCTAGTTGATCGTAACAGTATGTAATCTGTATGTAGCCTATATGTAGCCTGTATATAGCCTGTATATATCTGTATGTAGCCTATATATAGCCTGTATATAATCTTTATGTAGCTTATATATAACCTGTCTATAGCCTGTATATAGCCTGTATATAACCTAAATATAGCCTGTATGTAGCCTGTATATCACCTATATGTAGCCTGTATATAATCTGTATGTAACCTGTATATAGCCTGTATATATCTGTATGTAGCCTGTATATAGACTGTATATAGCCTGTATATCACCTGTATGTAATCTGTATGTAGCCTATATGTAGCCTGTATATAGCCTGTATATATCTGTATGGAGCCTATATATAGCCTGTATATAACCTATATGTAGCCTGTATGTAGCCTTTATTTAGCCTGTATATAGCCTGTATATAGCCTGTATATAGCCTTTATTTAGCCTGTATATAGCCTGTATATAGCCTGTATGTAGCCTGTATGTAGCCTGTATGTAGCCTGTATGTAGCCTGTATGTAGCCTTTATTTAGCCTGTATATAGCCTGTATATATCCTGCATATAGCCTGTCTATAGCCTGTATGTAGTCTGTATGTAGCCTGTATGTAGCCTGTATGTAGCCTTTGTTTAGCCTGTATATAGCCTCTATAAAGCCTGTATATAGTCTGTATATAGCCTGTATGTAGCCTGTATGTAGCCTGTATGTAGCCTGTATATAGCCTGTATGTAGCCTGTATGTAGCCTGTATTCAGCCTGTATGTAGCCTGTATGTAGCCTTTATTTAGCCTGTATGTAGCCTGTATATATCCTGCATATAGCCTGCCTATAGCCTGTATGTAGTCTGTATGTAGCCTGTATGTAGCCTGTATGTAGCATTTGTTTAGCCTGTATATAGCCTCTATAAAGCCTGTATATAGTCTGTATATAGCCTGTATATAGCCTGTATGTAGCCTGCATGTAGCCTGTATCGAGCCTGTATGTAGCCTTTATATAGCCTGTATGTAGCCTGTATGTAGCCTGTATCGAGCCTGTATGTAGCCTTTATTTAGCCTGTATATAGCCTGTATGTACATTTACATTTACATTTAAGTCATTTAGCAGACGCTCTTATCCAGAGCGACTTACAAATTGGTGCATTCACCTTATGACATCCAGTGGGACAGTCACTTAACAATAGTGCATCTAAAACTTAGGGGGGGTGGGGTGAGAGGGATTACTTAACCTATCCTAGGTATTCCTTAAAGAGGTGGGGTTTCAGGTGTCTCCGGAAGGTGGTGATTGACTCCGCTGTCCTGGCGTCGTGAGGGAGTTTGTTCCACCATTGGGGGGCCAGGGCAGCGAACAGTTTTGACTGGGCTGAGCGGGAGCTGTACTTCCTCAGTGGTAGGGAGGCGAGCAGGCCAGAGGTGGATGAACGCAGTGCCCTTGTTTGGGTGTAGGGCCTGATCAGAGCCTGGAGGTACTGAGGTGCCGTTCCCCTCACAGCTCCGTAGGCAAGCACCATGGTCTTGTAGCGGATGCGAGCTTCAACTGGAAGCCAGTGGAGAGAACGGAGGAGCGGGGTGACGTGAGAGAACTTGGGAAGGTTGAACACCAGACGGGCTGCGGCGTTCTGGATGAGTTGAAGGGGTTTAATAGCACAGGCAGGGAGCCCAGCCAACAGCGAGTTGCAGTAATCCAGACGGGAGATGACAAGTGCCTGGATTAGGACCTGCGCCGCTTCCTGTGTGAGGCAGGGTCGTACTCTGCGGATGTTGTAGAGCATGAACCTACAGGAACGGGCCACCGCCTTGATGTTAGTTGAGAACGACAGGGTGTTGTCCAGGATCACGCCAAGGTTCTTGGCGCTCTGGGAGGAGGACACAATGGAGTTGTCAACCGTGATGGCGAGATCATGGAACGGGCAGTCCTTCCCCGGGAGGAAGAGCAGCTCCGTCTTGCCGAGGTTCAGCTTGAGGTGGTGATCCGTCATCCACACTGATATGTCTGCCAGACATGCAGAGATGCGATTCGCCACCTGGTCATCAGAAGGGGGAAAGGAGAAGATTAATTGTGTGTCGTCTGCATAGCAATGATAAGAGAGACCATGTGAGGTTATGACAGAGCCAAGTGACTTGGTGTATAGCGAGAATAGGAGAGGGCCAAGAACAGAGCCCTGGGGGACACCAGTGGTGAGAGCGCGTGGTGAGGAGACAGATTCTCGCCACGCCACCTGGTAGGAGCGACCTGTCAGGTAGGACGCAATCCAAGCGTGGGCCGCGCCGGAGATGCCCAACTCGGAGAGGGTGGAGAGGAGGATCTGATGGTTCACAGTATCGAAGGCAGCCGATAGATCTAGAAGGATGAGAGCAGAGGAGAGAGAGTTAGCTTTAGCAGTGCGGAGCGCCTCCGTGATACAGAGGAGAGCAGTCTCAGTTGAATGACTAGTCTTGAAACCTGACTGATTTGGATCAAGAAGGTCATTCAGAGAGAGATAGCGGGAGAGCTGGCCAAGGACAGCACGTTCAAGAGTTTTGGAGAGAAAAGAAAGAAGGGATACTGGTCTGTAATTGTTGACATCGGAGGGATCGAGTGTAGGTTTTTTCAGAAGGGGTGCAACTCTCGCTCTCTTGAAGACGGAAGGGACGTAGCCAACGGTCAGGGATGAGTTGATGAGCGAGGTGAGGTAAGGGAGAAGGTCTCCGGAAATGGTCTGGAGAAGAGAGGAGGGGATAGGGTCAAGCGGGCAGGTTGTTGGGCGGCCGGCCGTCACAAGACGCGAGATTTCATCTGGAGAGAGAGGGGAGAAAGAGGTCAGAGCACAGGGTAGGGCAGTGTGAGCAGAACCAGCAGTGTCGTTTGACTTAGCAAACGAGGATCGGATGTCGTCGACCTTCTTTTCAAAATGGTTGACGAAGTCATCTACAGAGAGGGAGGAGGGGGGGAGGGGGCGGAGGATTCAGGAGAGAGGAGAAGGTGGC
Organism: Oncorhynchus gorbuscha; assembly: GCF_021184085.1. NCBI lineage: Eukaryota > Metazoa > Chordata > Actinopteri > Salmoniformes > Salmonidae > Oncorhynchus > Oncorhynchus gorbuscha. The sequence continues at coordinate 2,136,471 of NC_060191.1, forward strand.
AAAGAGCTTCCTAGGGTTAGAGGCAGCAGCTTGGAATTTAGCGTGGTAGAAAGTGGCTTTAGCAGCAGAGACAGAGGAGGAAAATGTAGAGAGGAGGGAGTGAAAGGATGCCAGGTCCGCAGGGAGGCGAGTTTTCCTCCATTTCCGCTCGGCTGCCCGGAGCCCTGTTCTGTGAGCTCGCAATGAGTCATCGAGCCACGGAGCGGGAGGGGAGGACCGAGCCGGCCTGGAGGATAGGGGACATAGAGAGTCAAGGGATGCAGAGAGGGAGGAGAGGAGGGTTGAGGAGGCAGAATCAGGAGATAGGTGGGAGAAGGTTTGAGCGGAGGGAAGAGATGATAGGATGGAAGAGGAGAGAGTAGCGGGGGAGAGAGAGCGAAGGTTGGGACGGCGCGATACCATCCGAGTAGGGGCAGTGTGAGAGGTGTTGGATGAGAGCGAGAGGGAAAAGGATACAAGGCAGTGGTCGGAGACTTGGAGGGGAGTTGCAATGAGGTTAGTGGAAGAACAGCATCTAGTAAAGATGAGGTCGAGCGTATTGCCTGCCTTGTGAGTAGGGGGGAAGGTGAGAGGGTGAGGTCAAAAGAGGAGAGGAGTGGAAAGAAGGAGGCAGAGAGGAAAGAGTCAAAGGTAGACGTGGGGAGGTTAAAGTCGCCCAGAACTGTGAGAGGTGAGCCGTCCTCAGGAAAGGAGCTTATCAAGGCATCAAGCTCATTGATGAACTCTCCGAGGGAACCTGGAGGGCGATAAATGATAAGGATGTTAAGCTTGAAAGGGCTAGTAACTGTGACAGCATGGAATTCAAAGGAGGCGATAGACAGATGGGTAAGGGGAGAAAGAGAGAATGACCACTTGGGAGAGATGAGGATCCCGGTGCCACCACCCCGCTGACCAGACGCTCTCGGGGTGTGCGAGAACACGTGGGAGGACGAAGAGAGAGCAGTAGGAGTAGCAGTGTTGTCTGTGGTGATCCATGTTTCCGTCAGGGCCAAGAAGTCGAGGGACTGGAGGGAGGCATAGGCTGAGATGAACTCTGCCTTGTTGACCGCAGATTGGCAGTTCCAGAGGCTACCGGAGACCTGGAACTCCACGTGGGTCGTGCGCGCTGGGACCACCAAAGTAGGGTGGCCGCGGCCACGCGGTGAGGAGCGTTTGTATGGTCTGTGCAGAGAGGAGAGAACAGGGATAAACCGACACATAGTTGACAGGCTACAGAAGAGGCTACGCTAATGCAAAGGAGATTGGAATGACAAGTGGACTACACGTCTCGAATGTTCAGAAAGTTAAGCTACGTAGCAAGAATCTTATTGACTAAAATGATTAAAATGATACAGTACTGCTGAAGTAGGCTAGCTGGCAGTGGCTGCGTTGTTGACACTACACTAATCAAGTCGTTCCGTTGAGTGTAATAGTTTCTGCAGTGTTGCTATTCGGGGGCTAGCAGGCTAGCTAGCAGTGTAGCCTGTATATAGCCTGTATGTAGCCTGTATGTAGCCTGTATCGAGCCTGTATGTAGCCTTTATTTAGCCTGTATATAGCCTGTATGTAGCCTGTATATAGCCTGTATTTAGCCTGTATGTAGCCTGTATCGAGCCTGTATGTAGCCTTTATTTAGCCTGTATATAGCCCGTATGTAGCCTTTATTTAGCCTGTATATAGCCTGTATATAGCCTGTATATAGCCTGTATATGGCCTGTATGTAGCCTGTATGTGTCACGCCTTGGTCTTAGTATTTTGTGTTTTCTTTAATTATTTGTTCAGGCCAGGGTGTGACATGGGTTTATTGTATTGTCGTATTAGGGTTTTTGTAGGCATTGGGATTGTGGTTGATTAGGGGTGTGTCTAGTATAGGCTTGGCTGCCTGAGGCGGTTCTCAATCAGAGTCAGGTGATTCTTGTTGTCTCTGACGGGGAACCGTATTTAGGTAGCCTGTGTTTCACTTTGTATTTCGTGGGTGATTGTTCCTGTCTCTGTGTAGTGTTCACCAGATAGGCTGTAATTAGTTTTCACGTTCCGTTTGTTGTTTTGTATTTGTATAAGTTATTTCATGTATATATCGATTAATTCATTAAAGAACATGAGTAACCACCACGCTGCATTTCGGTCCGACTCTCTTTTGACAAACGAAGATCGCCGTTACAGAATCACCCACCACACACGGACCGAGTGGCGTGGTAACAGGCAGCGACAGCATGAGCAGCAAAAGGAGGATGAATTATTCAGAGAATGGACATGGGAAGACGTGTTGGATGGCAAAGGTTGTTACACTTGGGAGGAGATACTGGCCGGAAGAGATCGCCTCCCATGGGAACAGGTGGAGGCACTTAGGAGAGCAGAGGCAGCCGGAGATAGGAGCCGACGATACGAGGGAACACGGTTGGCAAGGAAGCCTGAAAAGCAGCCCCAAAAAATTTTTTGGGGGGGGCTTACAGGGAGTATGGCTATGCCAGATAGGAGACCTGCGCAAACTCCCTGTGCTTACCGGGGGGCTAGAGAGACCGGGCAGGCACCGTGTTATGCTATGGAGCGCACAGTGTTTCCAGTGCGGGTGCATAGCCCGGTGCGGTTCATACCAGCCCTTCGTATTGGCCGTGCTAGAGTGGGCATCGAGCCAGGTAAGGTTGGGCAGGCTCGGTGCTCAAGAGCTCCAGTGCGCCTGCACGGTCCGGTCTATCCAGAGCCAACTCTCCTTGTTTATCGTGAGGAGCCAAGGAGGAGACCAGAACCAGAGCCGGTGTTAGAGGTGAGCGAAGCAGAGACTGTGAAGGAGTTAATGGGGAAAGTGGAGGAGAGAGTAATGAGGGAGTTGCTAGTATGGTGCTATAGGTACGATATTCGTCCGACGGAGCGTGTCGGGGATTTAATGGCACCTGGGTCAGCACTCCATACTCGTCCTGAGGTGCATGTTAGTCGGCTGGTAAAAAATGTGCCAGCCTCACGCACCAGGCCTCCTGTGTACCTACCTAGCCTTGCACGTCCTGTGCCAGTCCTGCTCTCAGGCTCTCCAGTACACCTTCACGGTCCAGTCCATCCTTTGCCACCTTCACACACCAGTCCTCCGGTAGCAGCTCCTCACACCAGGCTTCCTGTGCGTGTCCTCGATCCTGTAGCACCAGTTCCAGCACCACGCATCAGGCCTTCAGTGCGCCTCGCCTGTTCAGCACAGCCAGAGCCTTCCTTCCTTCCCTCCTGCGCTGTCGGAGTCTCCCGTCTCCCGCCCTGCCTCCAGCTGTTTGCTTAGAAATTCTAGGGACAATTAGAAGGCCTGCGTCTTGTGACCGTAGCGTACGTGTAGGTATGTACGGCAGGACCAAATCAGAGAGATAGGTAGGAGCAAGACCATGTTCTGCTTTGTAGGTTAGCAGTAAAACCTTGAAATCAGCCCTTGCTTTGACAGGAAGCCAGTGTAGAGAGGCTAGCACAGGAGTAATATGATCAAATTTTAGAGTTCTAGTCAGGATTCTAGCAGCCGTATTTAGCACTAACTGAAGTTTATTTAGTGCTTTATCCGGGTAGCTGGAAATTAGAGCATTGCAGTAGTCTAACCTAGAAGTGACAAAAGCATGGGTTAATTTTTCTGCATAATTTTTGGACAGAAAGTTTCTGATTTTTACAATATTACGTAGATGGAAAAAAGCTGTCCTCGAAATGGTCTTGATATGTTCTTCAAAAGAGAGATCAGGGTCCAGAGTAACGCCGAGGACCTTCACAGTTTTATTTGAGACGACTGTACAACCATTAAGATTAATTGTCAGATTCAACAGAAGATCTCTTTGTTTCTTGGGACCTAGAACAAGCATCTCGGTTTTGTCCGAGTTTAATAGTAGAAAGTTTGCAGCCATCCACTTCCTTATGTCTGAAACACATGCTTCTAGCGAGGGCAATTTTGGGGCTTCACCATGTTTCATTGAAATGTACAGCTGTGTGTCATCCGCATAGCAGTGAAAGTTAACATTATGTTTTCGAATAACATCCCCAAGAGGTAAAATGTATAGTGAAAACAATAGTGGTCCTAAAACGGAACCTTGAGGAACACCGAAATTTACAGTTGATTTGTCAGAGGACAAACCATTCACAGAGACAAACTGATATCTTTCCGACAGATAAGATCTAAACCAGGCCAGAACATGTCCGTGTAGACCAATTTGGGTTTCCAATCTCTCCAAAAGAATGTGGTGATCGATGGTATCAAAAGCAGCACTAAGGTCTAGGAGCACGAGGACAGATGCAGAGCCTCGGTACGATGCCATTAAAATGTAATTTACCACCTTCACAAGTGCCGTCTCAGTGCTATGATGGGGTCTAAAACCAGACTGAAGCATTTCGTATACATTATTTGTCTTCAGGAAGGCAGTGAGTTGCTGCGCAACAGCCTTCTCTAAAAGTTTGGAGAGTAATGGAAGATTCGATATAGGCCGATAGTTTTTTATATTTTCTGGGTCAAGGTTTGGCTTTTTCAAGAGAGGCTTTATTACTGCCACTTTTAGTGAGTTTGGTACACGTCCTGTGGATAGAGAGCCATTTATTATGTTCAACATAGGAGGGCCAAGCACAGGAAGCAGCTCTTTCAGTAGTTTAGTTGGAATAGGGTCCAGTATGCAGCTTGAAGGTTTAGAGGCCATGATTATTTTCATCATTGTGTCAAGAGATATAGTACTAAAACGCTTGAGCGTCTCTCTTGATCCTAGGTCCTGGCAGAGTTGTGCAGACTCAGGACAACTGAGGTTTGGATGAATACGCAGGTTTAAAGAGGAGTCCGTAATTTGCTTTCTAATAATCATAATCTTTTCCTCAAAGAAGTTCATGAATTTATCACTGCTAAAGTGAAATTCATCCTCTCTTGGGGAGTGCTGCATTTTAGTTAGCTTTGCGACAGTATCAAAAAGGAATTTCGGATTGTTCTTATTTTCCTCAATTAAGTTAGAAAAATAGGATGATCGAGCAGCAGTAAGGGCTCTTCGGTACTGCACGGTACCGTCTTTCCAAGCTAGTCGGAAGACTTCCAGTTTGGTGTGGCGCGATTTCCATTCCAATTTTCTGGAAGCTTGCTTCAGAGCTCGGGTATTTTCTGTGTACCAGGGAGCTAGTTTCTTATGAGAAATGTTTTTAGATTTTAGGGGTGCAACTGCATCTAGGGTATTGCGCAAGATTAAATTGAGATTCTCAGTTAGGTGGTTAACTGATTTTTGTCCTCTGGCATCCTTGGGTAGGCAGAGGGAGTCTGGAAGGTTATCAAGGAATCTTTGTGTTGTCTGTGAATTTATAGCACGACTTTTGATGGTCCTTGGTTGGGGTCTGAGCAGATTATTTGTTGCAATTGCAAACGTAATAAAATGGTGGTCCGATAGTCCAGGATTATGAGGAAAAACATTAAGATCCACAACATTTATTCCATGGGACAAAACTAGGTCCAGCGTATGACTGTGACAGTGAGTGGGTCCAGAGACATGTTGGACAAAACCCACTGAGTCGATGATGGCTCCGAAAGCCTTTTGGTGTGGGTCTGTGGACTTTTCCATGTGAATATTAAAGTCACCAAAGATTAGAATATTATCTGCTATGACTACAAGGTCCGATAGGAATTCAGGGACCTCAGTGAGAAACGCTGTATATGGCCCAGGAGGCCTGTAAACAGTAGCTATAAAAAGTGATTTAGTAGGCTGCATAGATTTCATGACTAGATGCTCAAAAGACGAAAACGTCATTTTTTTTTTGTAAATTGAAATTTGCTATCGTAAATGTTAGCAACACCTCCGCCTTTGCGGGATGCACGGGGGGATATGGTCACTAGTGTAGCCAGGAGGTGAGAAATTCATCAGGCTTAAGCCATGTTTCAGTCAGGCCAATCACATCAAGATTATGATCAGTGATTAGTTCATTGACTATAATTGCCTTTGAAGTAAGGGATCTAACATTAAGTAGTCCTATTTTGAGATGTGAGGTATCATGATCTCTTTCAGTAATGACTGGAATGGAGGTGGTCTTTATCCTAGTGAGATTGCTAAGGCGAACACCGCCATGTTTAGTTTTGCCCAAACTAGGTCGGGGCACAGACACGGTCTCAATGGTGATAGCTGAGCTGACTACACTGACTGTGCTAGTGGCAGACTCCACTATGTTGGCAGGCTGGCTAACAGCCTGAGTGAAAAAGTTGAGAAAAAAAAATAAATAAATATATGAACGGTAATTAAAAAGTGAAAACCGTAAAGTTGTCAGGTAGCAAATTAGGTTGGCAACATTTACATTTCATACATTTACATTTAAGTCATTTAGCAGACGCTCTTATCCAGAGCGACTTACAAATTGGTGCATTCACCTTATGAGATCCAGTGGAACAGTCACTTTACAATAGTGCATCTAAATCTTAAAGGGGGGGGGAGGGAATACTTATCCTATCCTAGGTATTCCTTAAAGAGGTGGGGTTTCAGGTGTCTCCGGAAGGTGGTGATTGACTCCGCTGTCCTGGCGTCGTGAGGGAGTTTGTTCCACCATTGGGGGGGCCAGAGCAGCGAACAGCTTTGACTGGGCTGAGCGGGAGCTGTACTTCCTCAGTGGTAGGGAGGCGAGCAGGCCAGAGGTGGATGAACGCAGTGCCCTTGTTTGGGTGTAGGGCCTGATCAGAGCCTGGAGGTACTGAGGTGCCGTTCCCCTCACAGCTCCGTAGGCAAGCACCATGGTCTTGTAGCGGATGCGAGCTTCAACTGGAAGCCAGTGGAGAGAACGGAGGAGCGGGGTTACGTGAGAGAACTTGGGAAGGTTGAACACCAGACGGGCTGCGGCGTTCTGGATGAGTTGAAGGGGTTTAATGGCACAGGCAGGGAGCCCAGCCAACAGCGAGTTGCAGTAATCCAGACGGGAGATGACAAGTGCCTGGATTAGGACCTGCGCCGCTTCCTGTGTGAGGCAGGGTCGTACTCTGCGGATGTTGTAGAGCATGAACCTACAGGAACGGGGCACCGCCTTGATGTTGGTTGAGAACGACAGGGTGTTGTCCAGGATCACACCAAGGTTCTTAGCGCTCTGGGAGGAGGACACAATGGAGTTGTCAACCGTGATGGCGAGATCATGGAACGGGCAGTCCTTCCCCGGGAGGAAGAGCAGCTCCGTCTTGCCGAGGTTCAGCTTGAGGTGATCCGTCATCCACACTGATATGTCTGCCAGACATGCAGAGATGCGATTCGCCACCTGGTCATCAGAAGGGGGAAAGGAGAAGATTAGTTGTGTGTCGTCTGCATAGCAATGATAGGAGAGACCATGTGAGGTTATGACAGAGCCAAGATACTTGGTGTATAGCGAGAATAGGAGAGGGCCTAGCACAGAGCCCTGGGGGACACCAGTGGTGAGAGCGCGTGGTGAGGAGACAGATTCTCGCCACGCCACCTGGTAGGAGCGACCTGTCAGGTAGGACGCAATCCAAGCGTGGGCCGCGCCGGAGATGCCCAACTCGGAGAGGGTGGAGAGGAGGATCTGATGGTTCACAGTATCGAAGGCAGCCGATAGATCTAGAAGGATGAGAGCAGAGGAGAGAGAGTTAGCTTTAGCAGTGCGGAGCGCCTCCGTGATACAGAGGAGAGCAGTCTCAGTTGAATGACTAGTCTTGAAACCTGACTGATTTGGATCAAGAAGGTCATTCAGAGAGAGATAGCGGGAGAGCTGGCCAAGGACGGCACGTTCAAGAGTTTTGGAGAGAAAAGAAAGAAGGGATACTGGTCTGTAATTGTTGACATCGGAGGGATCGAGTGTAGGTTTTTTCAGAAGGGGTGCAACTCTCGCTCTCTTGAAGACGGAAGGGACGTAGCCAGCGGTCAGTGATGAGTTGATGAGCGAGGTGAGGTAAGGGAGAAGGTCTCCGGAAATGGTCTGGAGAAGAGGGGAGGGGATAGGGTCAAGCGGGCAGGTTGTTGGGCGGCCGGCCGTCACAAGACGCGAGATTTCATCTGGAGAGAGAGGGTAGAAAGAGGTCAGAGCACAGGGTAGGGCAGTGTGAGCAGAACCAGCGGTGTCGTTTGACTTAGCAAACGAGGATCGGATGTCGTCGACCTTCTTTTCAAAATGGTTGACGAAGTCGTATGCAGAGACAGAGGAGGAAAATGTAGAGAGGAGGGAGTGAAAGGATGCCAGGTCCGCAGGGAGGCGAGTTTCCTCATTTCCGCTCGGCTGCCCGGAGCCCTGTTCTGTGAGCTCGCAATGAGTCATCGAGCCACGGAGCGGGAGGGGAGGACCGAGCCGGCCTGGAGGATAGGGGACATAGAGAGTCAAAGGATGCAGAGAGGGAGGAGAGGAGGGTTGAGGAGGCAGAATCAGGAGATAGGTTGGAGAAGGTTTGAGTGGAGGGAAGAGATGATAGGATGGAAGAGGAGAGAGTAGCGGGGGAGAGAGAGCGAAGGTTGGGACGGCGCGATACCATCCGAGTAGGGGCAGTGTGGGAGGTGTTGGATGAGAGCGAGAGGGAAAAGGATACAAGGTAGTGGTCGGAGACTTGGAGGGGAGTTGCAATGAGGTTAGTGGAAGAACAGCATCTAGTAAAGATGAGGTCGAGCGTATTGCCTGCCTTGTGAGTAGGGGGGGAAGGTGAGAGGGTGAGGTCAAAAGAGGAGAGGAGTGGAAAGAAGGAGGCAGAGAGGAATGAGTCAAAGGTAGACGTGGGGAGGTTAAAGTCGCCCAGAACTGTGAGAGAGAGGTGAGCCGTCCTCAGGAAAGGAGCTTATCAAGGCATCAAGCTCATTGATGAACTCTCTGACGGAACCTGGAGGGCGATAAATGATAAGGATGTTAAGCTTGAAAGGGCTGGTAACTGTGACAGCATGGAATTCAAAGGAGGCGATAGACAGATGGGTAAGGGGAGAAAGAGAGAATGACCACTTGGGAGAGATGAGGATCCCGGTGCCACCACCCCGCTGACCAGAAGCTCTCGGGGTGTGCGAGAACAAAACGCACAGCAACTCGAAAACAAGCCAATTCTTCCAGATCTGCCAGTCAACCAGTCTCTTCCAGATCTGCCAGTCAACCAGTCTCTTCCAGATCTGCTAAACCAGAATCTTCCAGATCTGCCAGTCAACCAGTCTCTTCCAGATCTGCCAGTCAACCAGTCTCTTCCAGATCTGCCAGTCAACCAGTCTCTTCCAGATCTGCCAGTCAACCAGTCTCTTCCAGACCTGCTAGTCAACCAGAATCTTCCAGATCCGCCAGCCAGCCAGGATCTACCAGAGCCTACTACCTGCCTGAGCTTCATCTCAGTACTGGGCTTCCTCTCAGTACTGGGCTTTCTCTCAGTACTGGGCTTTCTCTCAGTACTGGGCTTTCTCTCAGTACTGGGCTGCCCCTCAGTTCCGGGCTGCCCCTCAGTCCCGAGCTGCCCCTCAGTCCGAAGCTGCCCCTCAGTCCCGAGCTTCCCCTCAGTCCCGAGCTGCCTCAGTCCCGAGCTGCCCCTCAGTCCCGAGCTGCCCCTCAGTCCGAGCTGCACCTCAGTCTCGAGCTGTCCCTCAGTCGCGAGCTGCCCCTCAGTCATGAGCTGCTCCTCAGTTCAGTGATGTTCTGGGTGAGGACTATTAGGCCATGGTCGGCGGCGAGGGTGGATTATCCCAGGACGCGAAGGGGAGGAACTATGACTTTAATGGAGTGGGGTCCACGTCCCGAGCCGGAACCGCCACCATGGACAGACACCCACCCGGACGCTCCCTATGGTTTTGAGGTGCGTCCGGGTGTCCGCACCTTAGGGGGGTTCTGTCACGCCTTGGTCCTAGTATTTTGTGTTTTCTTTAATTATTTGTTCAGGCCAGGGTGTGACATGGGTTTATTGTATTGTCGTATTGTTTTTTTTTGTAGGCATTGGGATTGTGGTTGATTAGGGGTGTGTCTAGTATAGGCTTGGCTGCCTGAGGTGGTTCTCAATCAGAGTCATGTGATTCTTGTTGTCTCTGATGGGGAACCGTATTTAGGAACCGATTGTTCCTGTCTCTGTGTAGTGTTCACCAAATAGGCTGTAATTAGGTTTCACGTTCCGTTTGTTGTTTTGTATTTGTATAAGTTATTTCATGTATATTGTATGTAGCCTTTATTTAGCCTGTATATAGCCTGTATATAGCCTGTATGTAGCCTGTATGTAGCCTGTATGTAGCCTGTATGTAGCCTTTATTTAGCCTGTATGTAGCCAGTATGTAGCCTGTATGTAGCCTTTATATAGCCTGTATATAGCCTGTATGTAGCCTGTATGTAGCCTGTATGTAGCCTTTATTTAGCCTGTATATAGCCTGAATATCGCCTGTATATAGCTTGTATATAGCCTGTATGTAGCCTGTATGGTCACTTGTATATAGCCTGTATGGTCACTAGTGTAGCCAAGAGGTGAGAAATTCATCAGGCTTAAGCCATGTTTCAGTCAGGCCAATCACTGTATATAGCCTGTATATAGCCTGTATATAGCTTGTATATAGCTTGTATATAGCCTGTATGTAGCCTGTATGTAGCCTGTATGTAGCCTTTATATAGCCTGTATATAGCCTGTATATAGCCTGTATGTAGCCTGTATGTAGCCTTTATTTAGCCTGTATATAGCCTGTATATAGCCTGTATATAGCCTGTATATAGCCTGTATGTAGCCTGTATGTAGCCTTTATTTAGCCTGTATATAGCCTGTATATAGCCTGTATATAGCCTGTATATAGCCTGTATGTAGCCTGTATGTAGCCTGTATGTAGCCTGTATATAGCCTTTATATAGCCTGTATGTAGCCTGTATGTAGCCTTTATTTAGCCTGTATATAGCCTGTATATAGCCTGTATATAGCCTGTATGTAGCCTGTATGTAGCCTGTATGTAGCCTGTATGTAGCCTGTATGTAGCCTGTATTTAGCCTATATGTAGCCTGTATGTAGCCTTTATATAGCCTGTATATAGCCTGTATGTAGCCTGTATGTAGCCTGTATGTAGCCTTTATTTAGCCTGTATATAGCCTGTATATAGCCTGTATGTAGCCTGTATATAGCCTGTATATAGCCTGTATGTAGCCTGTATGTAGCCTGTATATAGCCTGTATATAGCCTGTATGTAGCCTGTATGTAGCCTGTATGTAGCCTGTATGTAGCCTTTATTTAGCCTGTATATAGCCTGTATGTAGCCTGTATATAGCCTGTATGTAGCCTGTATGTAGCCTGTATGTAGCCTGTATGTAGCCTGTATGTAGCCTTTATATAGCCTGTATATAGCCTGTATGTAGCCTGTATGTAGCCTGTATGTAGCCTTTATTTAGCCTGTATATAGCCTGTATGTAGCCTGTATGTAGCCTGTATGTAGCCTGTATGTAGCCTGTATGTAGCCTGTATATAGCCTGTATATAGCCTGTATATAGCCTGTATGTAGCCTTTATTTAGCCTGTATATAGCCTGTATATAGTGTATATAGCCTGTATGTAGCCTATTTAGCCTGTATATAGCCTGTATATAGTAGCCTTTATGTATATAGCCTGTATGTAGCCTGTATGTAGCCTGTATATAGCCTGTATATAGCCTGTATATAGCCTGTATATAGCCTGTATATAGCCTGTATATAGCCTGTATATAGCCTGTATGTAGCCTGTATGTAGCCTGTACATAGCCTGTATATAGCCTGTATATAGCCTGTATATAGCCTGTATATAGCCTGTATGTAGCCTGTATGTAGCCTGTATATAGCCTGTATGTAGCCTGTATGTAGCCTGTACATAGCCTGTATATAGCCTGTATATAGCCTGTATATAGCCTGTATGTAGCCTGTACATAGCCTGTATGTACACTGTATATAACCTTTATGTAGTCTGTATATAGCCTGTATATAGTCTGTATGTAACAGAGGGGGGAACATATAAATATATATATAGAGAGACACAGAGGGAGGGAACATACATATATAGAGAGAGAGACACAGAGGGGGGGACATATATATATAGAGAGAGACACAGAGGGAGGGAACATACATATATATAGAGACAGAGACACAGAGGGGGGGAACATATATATATATATATATATATATATATATAGAGAGAGAGAGAGAGAGAGAGAGAGAGAGAGAGAGAGAGAGAGAGAGAGAGAGAGAGAGAGAGAGAGAGAGAGAGAGAGAGAGAGAGACAGAGAGAGAGAGACAGAGGGAGGGAACATATATATAGAGTGTCACAGTTATGAGTGAAGAGGTGTGGAGTCAGGCGCAGAGAGCAAAGATGTGGGAAAAACAACACGCTTTAATGTCCCGAAACACAACATGTACAAAGTGAAAACACAAATGAACAGAAATATAACCGGACAGCGTGTAACCCAAAATACAACAAAATACACTCAACCAACAAAACAGACGAACAAGCTCGCACGAAACAGAAGCGGGCTAAACAGACTATATATAACCCAATCCTAACAATCAAACTAGAAACAGGTGCTACCAATTAGACAAAACTAAACGAACACAGAACAACGGATCGGCGATAGCTAGTAGACCGGCGACGACGACCGCCGAGCGCCACCCGAACAAGAAGGGGAGTCACCTTCGGTAATATTCGTGACATAGAGAGAGAGACACACAGAGGGGGGGAACATATATATATATATATATATATATATATAGAGAGAGAGAGAGAGACACAGAGGGGGGAACATATGTATATATAGAGAGAGAGAGACACAGAAGGGGGAACATATATATATAGAGAGAGAGAAACAGAGAACATATATATATAGAGAGAGAGAAAACAGAGGGGGAGAACATATATATATATAGAGAGAGACACAGAGGGGGAACATACATATATATAGAGAGAGAGACACAGAGGGGGAACATACATATATATAGGGAGAGAGAGAGACACAGAGGGGGAACATATATATATATATAGAGAGAGAGAGAGACACAGAGGGGGGAACATATATATATATAGAGAGAGAGAGACACAGAGGGGAGACACAGAAGCATATATATATATATATATATATATATATAGAGAGAGAGACACAGAAGGGGGAACATATATATATATAGAGATAGAGACACAGAGGGGGGAACATATATATATATAGAGAGAAAGAAACAGAGGGGGAACATATATATATATATAGAGAGAGAGAGACACAGAGGGGGAACATATGTATATATAGAGAGAGAGAGACACAGAGGGGGGAACATATATATATATAGAGAGACACAGAGGGGGGTACATATATATACAGAGAGAGAGACACAGAGGGGGGGAGCATATATATATATATATATATAGAGAGAGAGACACAGAGGTGGGGGACATATATAGAGAGAGAGAGAGACACAGAGGGGGGAACATACATATATATAGAGAGAGAGACACAGAGTGGGGGAACATATATATATAGAGAGAGAGACACAGAGGGGGAACAGATATATATATATAGAGAGAGACACACAGAGGGGGAACATATATATATATATATATATAGAGAGAGACACAGAGGGGGGAACATACATATATATAGAGAGAGACACAGAGGGGGGAACATACATATATATAGAGACAGAGACACAGAGGGGGGAACATATAAATATATATATAGAACGACACAGAGGGAGGGAACATACATATATAGAGAGAGAGAGACACAGAGGGGGGAACATATATATATAGAGAGAGACACAGAGGGAGGGAACATACATATATATAGAGACAGAGACACAGAGGGGGAACATATATATATATATATATATACATATATATATATAGAGAGAGAGAGACACAGAGGGAGGGAACATATATATATATATATATATATATATATAGAGAGAGACACAGAGGGGGAACATATATATAGAGAGAGAGACACACAGAGGGGGGGAACATATATATATATATATATATATATAGAGAGAGAGAGACACACAGAGGGGGAACATATGTATATATAGAGAGAAAGACACAGAGGGGGAACATATATATAGAGAGAGAGACACAGAGGGGGAACATATGTATATATAGAGAGAGAGACACAGAGGGGGCGAACATATATATATAGAGAGAGAGAGACACAGAGGGGGAGAACATATATATATAGAGAGAGAGAGACACAGAGGGGGAACATATATATATAGAGAGAGAGACACAGAGGGGGGACATACATATATATAGGGAGAGAGACACAGAGGGGGGAACATATATATCTATATAGAGAGAGAGAGACACAGAGGGGGGGAAGCATATATATATATATATAGAGAGAGAGACACAGAAGGGGGAACATATATATATAGAGATAGAGACACAGAGGGGGGAACATATATATAGAGAGAGAGAAAGAAACAGAGGGGGGACATATATATATATAGAGAGAGAGACACAGAGGGGGAACATATATATATAGAGAGAGACACAGAGGGGGGAGCATATATATATATAGAGAGAGAGAGACACAGAGGGGGGGAACATATATATCTATATAGAGAGAGAGAGACACAGGGGGAACATATATATAGAGAGAGAGAGACACAGAGGGGGGAATATATATATAGAGAGAGAGACACAGAGGGGGAACATATGTATATATAGAGAGAGAGACACAGAGGGCGGGAACATATATATATATATATAGAGAGACACAGAGGGGGGGAGCATATATATATATAGAGAGAGAGAGACACAGAGAGGGAACATATATATATAGACAGAGAGAGAGACACAGAGGGGGAACATACATATATATAGAGAGAGAGACACAGAGGGGGAAACATATATATATAGAGAGAGACACAGAGGGAGGAACATACATATATATAGAGACAGAGACACAGAGGGGGAACATATATATATATATATATACATATATATATATAGAGAGAGACACAGAGGGAGGGAACATATATATATATATATATATATATATATATAGAGAGAGACACAGAGGGGGAACATATATATAGAGAGAGAGACACACAGAGGGGGGAAACATATATATATATATATATATAGAGAGAGAGAGAGACACACAGAGGGGGAACATATGTATATATAGAGAGAAAGACACAGAGGGGGAACATATATATAGAGAGAGAGACACAGAGGGGGAACATATGTATATATAGAGAGAGAGACACAGAGGGGGACGAACATATATATATAGAGAGAGAGACACAGAGGGGGAGAACATATATATATAGAGAGAGAGAGACACAGAGGGGGAACATATATATATAGAGAGAGAGACACAGAGGGGGGCGAACATACATATATATAGGGAGAGAGACACAGAGGGGGGGAACATATATATCTATATAGAGAGAGAGAGACACAGAGGGGGGAACATATATATATAGAGAGAGAGAGACACAGAGGGGGGAGCATATATATATATATATAGAGAGAGAGACACAGAAGGGGGAACATATATATATAGAGATAGAGACACAGAGGGGGAACATATATATATAGAGAGAGAAAGAAACAGAGGGGGGGGACATATATATATATATAGAGAGAGAGACACAGAGGGGGAACATATATATATAGAGAGAGACACAGAGGGGGAGCATATATATATAGAGAGAGAGAGAGACACAGAGGGGGGAACATATATATCTATATAGAGAGAGAGAGACACAGGGGGGGAACATATATATAGAGAGAGAGAGAGAGACACAGAGGGGGAAGCATATATATATATAGAGAGAGACACAGAGGGGGAACATATGTATATATAGAGAGAGAGACACAGAGGGCGGGAACATATATATATATATAGAGAGAGACACAGAGGGGGAGCATATATATATATAGAGAGAGAGAGACACAGAGGGGGAACATATATATATAGAGAGAGAGACACAGAGAGGGGAACATACATATATATAGAGAGAGAGACACAGAGGGGGAAACATATATATATATAGAGAGAGAGAGACACAGAGGGGGGAACAGATATATATATATAGAGAGAGACACAGAGGGGGAACAACATATATATATATATATAGAGAGAGAGACACAGAGGGGGGAACATATGTATATATAGAGAGAGAGACACAGAGGGGGGAACATATATATATATATATAGAGAGACACAGAGGGGGAACATATATATATAGAGAGAGACACAGAGGGGGAGCATATATATATATATAGAGAGAGAGACACAGAGGGGGAGCATATATATATATATAGAGAGAGAGACACCGAGGGGGAACATATATATATATAGAGAGAGACACAGAGGGAGGGAACATATATATATAGAGAGAGAGACACAGAGGGGGGAACATATATATAGAGAGAGAGACACACACAGAGGGGGGAACATACATATATATAGAGAGAGAGACACAGAGGGGGGGAACATATATATATAGAGAGAGAGAGACAGAGGGGGGAACATATATATATATATATAGAGTGAAAGACTCAGAGGGGGAACATATATATATATAGAGAGAGAGACACAGAGGTGGGAACATATATATATAGAGACACAGAGGGGGGAACATATATATATAGAGAGAGAGAGACACAGAGGGGGGAACATATATATATATAGAGAGAGACACAGATGTGGGGGTCATATATATATATAGAGAGAGAGACACAGAGGGGAGGAACATATATATATATAGAGAGAGAGAGACACAGAGGGGGAACATATATATATAGAGAGAGAGAGACACAGAGGGGGGAACATATATATATAGAGACACAGAGGGGGAACATATATATATATATAGAGTGAAAGACACAGAGGGGGAACATATATATATATAGAGAGAGACAGAGATGGGGGGGTCATATATATATATAGAGAGAGAGACACAGAGGGGGGGACATATATATATATAGAGAGAGAGACACAGAGGGGAGGAACATATATATATATAGAGAGAGAGAGACACAGAGGGGGAACATATATATATAGAGAGAGAGAGACACAGAGGGGGAACATATATATATAGAGACACAGAGGGGGAACATATATATATATATAGAGTGAAAGACACAGAGGGGGAACATATATATATATAGAGAGAGACAAAGATGGGGGGTCATATATATATATATAGAGAGAGACACAGAGGGGGAGCATATATATATATATAGAGAGAGAGACACAGAGGGGGGAGCATATATATATATATAGAGAGAGAGAGACACCGAGGGGGAACATATATATATATAGAGAGAGACACAGAGGGAGGGAACATATATATAGAGAGAGAGAGACACACAGAGGGGGGAACATACATATATATAGAGAGAGACACAGAGGGGGGGACATATATATATAGAGAGAGAGAGAGAGAGAGGGGGGGAACATATATATATATATATAGAGTGAAAGACTCAGAGGGGGAACATATATATATATAGAGAGAGAGACACAGAGGTGGGAACATATATATATAGAGACACAGAGGGGGAACATATATATATAGAGAGAGAGAGACACAGAGGGGGAACATATATATATATAGAGAGAGACACAGATGTGGGGGTCATATATATATATAGAGAGAGAGACACAGAGAGGGAGGAGGGGACATATATATATATAGAGAGAGAGAGACACAGAGAGACACAGGGAACATATATATATAGAGAGAGAGAGAGTTGGTAGAGAGGGGGAACATATATAGAGAGACACACAGAGACATATTATATTATTATATTATTATTATATTACATATTATTATATTATTATTATATATATAGAGTGAAAGACACAGAGGGGGAACATATATATATATAGAGAGAGACAGAGATGGGGGGTCATATATATATATAGAGAGAGAGACACAGAGGGGGAATATATATATATAGAGACACAGAGGGGGAACATATATATATAGAGACACAGAGGGGGGGTCATATATATATATATATAGAGTGAAAGACTAAGAGGGGGAACATATATATATATAGAGAGAGAGAGACACAGAGGGGGCAACATATATATAGAGACACAGAGGGGGAACATATATATATATAGAGAGAGACACAGAGGGGGGAACATATATATAGAGAGAGAGAGACACACAGAGAGGGGGGACATACATATATAGAGAGAGAGAGACACAGAGGGGGGGAACATATATATATATAGAGAGAGAGACAGAGGGGGAACATATATATATATATATATAGAGTGAAAGACTCAGAGGGGGAACATATATATATAGAGAGAGAGAGACACAGAGGGGGAACATATATATATATAGAGACACAGAGGGGGGGAACATATATATATAGAGAGAGAGAGAGACACAGAGGGGGAACATATATATATAGAGAGAGAGACACAGATGGGGGGGTCATATATATATAGAGAGAGAGAGACACAGAGGGGGAACATATATATATAGAGAGAGAGAGACACAGAGGGGGAACATATATATATAGAGACACAGAGGGGGAACATATATATATATATATATATAGAGAAAAGACACAGAGGGGGAACATATATATATATAGAGAGAGACAGAGATGGGGGGTCATATATATATATAGAGAGAGACACAGAGGGGGGGGGAACATATATATATATATAGAGAGAGAGAGAGACAGAGGGGGAACATATATATATATATATAGAGAGAGAGAGAGACAGAGGGGGAAACATATATAAATATATAGAGAGAGACACAGAGGGGGGAGCATATATATATATATATATATATATAGAGAGAGAGAGAGACACAGAGGGGGAACATATATATATATAGAGAGAGACACAGAGGGGGAACATATATATATAGAGACACAGAGGGGAACATATATATATATATATATAGAGTGAAAGACACAGAGGGGGAACATATATATATATAGAGAGAGACAGAGATGGGGGGGTCATATATATATATAGAGAGAGACACAGAGGGGGGGGGGAACATATATATATATAGAGAGAGAGAGACACAGAGGGGGAACATATATATATATATATAGAGAGAGAGAGACACAGAGGGGGAAACATATATAAATATATAGAGAGAGACACAGAGGGGGAGCATATATATATATAGAGAGAGACACAGAGGAGAGGAACACATATATATATAGAGAGAGACACAGAGGGGGGAGTATATATATATATATAGAGAGAGAGACACCGAGGGGGAACATATATATATAGAGAGAGAGACACAGAGGGAGGGAACATATATATAGAGAGAGAGACACACAGAGGGGGGGGAACATACATATATATAGAGAGAGAGACACAGGGGGGAACATATATATATATAGAGAGAGAGAGACAGAGGGGGAACATATATATATATATAGAGTGAAAGACTCAGAGGGGGAACATATATATATATAGAGAGAGAGACACAGAGGGGGAACATATATATATATAGACACAGAGGGGGGAACATATATATATAGAGAGAGAGACACAGAGAGGGGAACATATATATATAGAGAGAGAGACACAGATGGGGTGGTCATATATATATATAGAGAGAGAGACACAGAGGGGGGGAACATATATATATATAGAGAGAGAGAGACACAGAGGGGGATCATATATATATAGAGAGAGAGAGACACAGAGGGGGAACATATATATATAGACAAAGAGGGGGAACATATATATATATATAGAGTGAAAGACACAGAGGGGGAACAAATATATATATATAGAGAGAGACAGAGATGGGGGGTCATATATATATAGAGAGAGAGACACAGAGGGGGGAACATATATATATATATATAGAGAGAGAGACACAGAGGGGGGAACACATATATAAATATATAGAGAGAGACACAGAGGGGGGAGCATATATATATATATATATATATAGAGACAGAGACACAGAGGGGGGAACATATATATATATATAGAGAGAGACACAGAGGGAGGGAACATATATATATATATATAGAGAGAGACACAGAGGGGGGGACATATATATATAGAGAGAGAGAGAGACACAGAGGGGGGAACATATATATATATATATATATAGAGAGAGAGACACAGAGAGGGGGGAACATATATAAATATATAGAGAGAGACACAGAGGGGGGAGCATATATATATATATATATATAGAGAGAGAGAGACACAGAGGGGGGAACATATATATATATAGAGAGAGACACAGAGGGAGGGAACATATATATATATATAGAGAGAGACACAGAGGGGGGGGACATATATATATATAGAGAGAGAGAGACACAGAGGGGGGAACATATATATATATATAGAGAGAGAGACACAGAGGGGGAGCATATATATATATATAGAGAGAGAGACACCGAGGGGGAACATATATATATATAGAGAGAGACACAGAGGGAGGGAACATATATATATAGAGAGAGACACAGAGGGAGGGAACATATATATATATAGAGAGAGACACAGAGGGGGAGCATATATATATAGAGAGAGAGAGACACAGAGGGGGGAAAAATATATATATATATAGAGAGAGACACAGAGGGAGGGAACATATATATATATAGAGAGAGACACAGAGGGGGGGAACATATATATATATATAGAGAGAGACACAGAAGGGGAACATATATATATAGAGAAAGACACAGAGGGAGGGAACATACATATATATAGAGAGAGACACAGAGGGAGGGAACACATATATATAGAGAGAGACACAGAGGGAGGGAACATACATATATATATATATATATATAGAGACACAGAGGGAGGAAACACATATATATATAGAGAGAGAGAGAGACACAGAGGGGGGAGAGAGAAAGCAGGAGTTTTAATAGACTTTATCCATTAAAGCCGTCATTAACTGGCTGAGTCTGAAACCTTTTAGCCACAGTCATCTCAGTAATGACACAAATCAGAGAAACAGGGAGCGTGTGTGTGTGTGTGTGTGTGTGTGTGTGTGTGTGTGTGTGTGTGTGTGTGTGTGTGTGTGTGTGTGTGTGTGTGTGTGTGTGTGTGTGTGTGTGTGTGTGTGTGTGTGTGTGTGTGTGTGTGTGTGTGTGTGTGTGTGTGTGCGTGTGTGTGTGTGTGTGGCTAACGAGAGTAATTATGGGGAAATTGGGAAATGGCTGAGTGAATTATGACCTTGAAACCATAGAGGGCTTTTATCAGACAGAGTCAGGCTTGGACTGGGGAGAGAGACTGGATGGGGGACTGTCAGATGTGTGCTTGTGTGTTTGCATGAGTCCTACACTCCTTGTCACTCATTCTGTCTGGTTCTCGTCTCAGTCCCTCTGCTTCCTTTTAATCTCTCATTGCTCAGATTGCTGATTCTCTCTCTCTCGCTGTCAGTCTATCTCTCTCTGTCTCTTTCTTTCTCTCACTTTTTCTCTCTCTCTGTCAATCATACTCTGTTCAGGTCTGGTCGTCTATTTCTGTCTGATCGATACTGGCACACTGTTGTTTCCTCCTTTCCTCCCATCTCCCTCACCTGCTTCCACTCCCCCTCCATCAAATGATTCCATCTCCTCTCTCTTTTATTTCTGGTTCTTATGTCCCTGACTCCTTACATCCGTCACCTTCACCTTCCCCTCTCTCTTTTATTTCTGGTTCTTATGTCCCTGACTCCTTACATCCTTCACCTTCCCCTCTCCATCTCTCTTTTATTTCTGGTTCTTATGTCCCTGACTCCTTACATCCTTTACCTTCCCCTCTCCATCTCTCTTTTATTTCTGGTTCTTATGTCCCTGACTCCTTACATCCTTCACCTTCCCCTCTCCATCTCTCTTTTATTGCTGGTTCTTATGTCCCTGACTCCTTACATCCTTTACCTTCCCCTCTCCATCTCTCTTTTATTGCTGGTTCTTATGTCCCTGACTCCTTACATCCTTCACCTTCCCCTCTCCTCTCTCTCTTTTATTTCTGGTTCTTATGTCCCTGACTCCTTACATCCTTCACCTTCCCCGCTCTCTTTTATTTCCTTATGTCCCTGACTCCTTACATCCTTCACCTTCCCCTCTCCATCTCTCTTTTATTGCTGGTTCTTATGTCCCTGACTCCTTACATCCTTCACCTTCCCCTCTCCATCTCTCTTTTATTTCTGGTTCTTATGTCCCTGACTCCTTACATCCTTCACCTTCCCCTCTCTCTTTTATTTCGGGTTCTTATGTCCCTGACTCCTTACATCCTTCACCTTCCCCTCTCCATCTCTCTTTTATTGCTGGTTCTTATGTCCCTGACTCCTTACATCCTTCACCTTCCCCTCTCCACTCTCTTTTATTTCTGGTTCTTATGTCCCTGACTCCTTACATCCTTCACCTTCCCCTCTCCATCTCTCTTTTATTGCTGGTTCTTATGTCCCTGACTCCTTACATCCTTTACCTTCCCCTCTCCATCTCTCTTTTATTGCTGGTTCTTATGTCCCTGACTCCTTACATCCTTTACCTTCCCCTCTCCATCTCTCTTTTATTGCTGGTTCTTATGTCCCTGACTCCTTACATCCTTCACCTTCCCCTCTCCCCTCTCTCTTTTATTTCTGGTTCTTATGTCCCTGACTCCTTACATCCTTCACCTTCCCCTTTCCTCTTTTTTATTTCTTCTTATGTCCCTGACTTCATCCTTCATTCCCCTCTCTTTTATTTCTGGTTCTTATGTCCCTGACTCCTTACATCCTTCACCTTCCCCTCTCCATCTCTCTATTATTTCTGGTTCTTATGTCCCTGACTCCTTACATCCTTCACCTTCCCCTCTCTCTTTTATTTCGGGTTCTTATGTCCCTGACTCCTTACATCCTTCACCTTCCCCTCTCCATCTCTCTTTTATTGCTGGTTCTTATGTCCCTGACTCCTTACATCCTTCACCTTCCCCTCTCCCCTCTCTCTTTTATTTCTGGTTCTTATGTCCCTGACTCCTTACATCCTTCACCTTCCCCTTTCCTCTCTCTTTTATTTCCTTATGTCCCTGACTCCTTACATCCTTCACCTTCCCCTTTTATTTCTGGTTCTTATGTCCCTGACTCCTTACATCCTTCACTTCCCCTCTCCATCTCTCTTTTATTTCTGGTTCTTATGTCCCTGACTCCTTACATCCTTCACCTTCCCCTTTCCTCTCTCTTTTATTTCCTTATGTCCCTGACTCCTTACATCCTTTACCTTCCCATCTCTCTATTAGTTCTGGTTCTTATGTCCCTGACTCCTTACATCCTTCACCTTCCCATCTCTCTATTAGTTCTGGTTCTTATTTCCCTGACTCCTTACATCCTTTACCTTCCCATCTCTCTATTAGTTCTGGTTCTTATGTCCCTGACTCCTTACATCCTTCACCTTCCCCTCTCCCATCTCTCTTTTATTTCTGGTTCTTATGTCCCTGACTCCTTACATCCTTCACCTTCCCCTCTCCCCTCTCTCTTTTATTTCTGGTTCTTATGTCCCTGACTCCTTACATCCTTCACCTTCCCCTCTCCCTCTCTCTTTTATTTCTGATTCTTATGTCCCTGACTCCTTACATCCTTCACCTTCCCCTTTCCTCTCTCTTTTATTTCGGTTCTTATGTCCCTGACTCCTTACATCCTTTACCTTCCCATCTCTCTATTAGTTCTGGTTCTTATGTCCCTGACTCCTTACATCCTTCACCTTCCCATCTCTCTATTAGTTCTGGTTCTTATGTCCCTGACTCCTTACATCCTTTACCTTCCCATCTCTCTATTAGTTCTGGTTCTTATGTCCCTGACTCTTACATCCTTTACCTTCCCATCTCTCTATTAGTTCTGGTTCTTATGTCCCTGACTCCTTACATCCTTCCCCTCTCCCATCTCTCTATTAGTTCTGGTTCTTATGTCCCTGACTCCTTCATCCTTTACCTTCCCATCTCTCTATTAGTTCTGGTTCTTATGTCCCTGACTCCTTACATCCTTCACCTTCCCTCTCCATCTCTTTTTATTTCTGGTTCTTATGTCCCTGACTCCTCATCCTTCAACTTCCCCTCTCCCATCTCTTTTTATTGCTGGTTCTTATGTCCCTGACTCCTTACATCCTTCACCTTCCCCTCTCCCCTCTCTTTTTATTTCTGGTTCTTATGTCCCTGACTCCTTACATCCTTACATCCTTCGCCTTCCCCTCTCCACTCTCTTTTATTTCTGGTTCTTATGTCCCTGACTCCTTACATCCTTCACCTTCCCCTCTCCATCTCTCTATTATTTCTGATTCTTATGTCCCTGACTCCTTACATCCTTCACCTTCCCCTCTCCACTCTCTTTTATTTCTGGTTCTTATGTCCCTGACTCCTTACATCCTTCACCTTCCCCTCTCCATCTCTCTATTATTTCTGGTTCTTATGTCCCTGACTCCTTACATCCTTTACCTTCCCCTCTCCATCTCTCTTTTATTGCTGGTTCTTATGTCCCTGACTCCTTACATCCTTTACCTTCCCCTCTCCATCTCTCTTTTATTGCTGGTTCTTATGTCCCTGACTCCTTACATCCTTTACCTTCCCCTCTCCATCTCTCTTTTATTGCTGGTTCTTATGTCCCTGACTCCTTACATCCTTCACCTTCCCCTCTCCCCTCTCTCTTTTATTTCTGGTTCTTATGTCCCTGACTCCTTACATCCTTCACCTTCCCCTTTCCTCTCTCTTTTATTTCGGGTTCTTATGTCCCTGACTCCTTACATCCTTCACCTTCCCCTCTCCTCTCTCTCTTTTATTTCTGGTTCTTATGTCCCTGACTCCTTACATCCTTCACTTCCCCTCTGCTCTCTCTTTTATTTCTGGTTCTTATGTCCCTGACTCCTTACATCCTTCACCTTCCCCTCTCTCTTTTATTTCGGGTTCTTATGTCCCTGACTCCTTACATCCTTCACCTTCCCCTCTCCATCTCTCTTTTATTGCTGGTTCTTATGTCCCTGACTCCTTACATCCTTCACCTTCCCCTCTCCCCTCTCTCTTTTATTTCTGGTTCTTATGTCCCTGACTCCTTACATCCTTCACCTTCCCCTTTCCTCTCTCTTTTATTTCTGGTTCTTATGTCCCTGACTCCTTACATCCTTCACTTCCCCTCTCCATCTCTCTTTTATTTCTGGTTCTTATGTCCCTGACTCCTTACATCCTTCACCTTCCCCTTTCCTCTCTCTTTTATTTCGGGTTCTTATGTCCCTGACTCCTTACATCCTTCACCTTCCCATCTCTCTATTAGTTCTGGTTCTTATGTCCCTGACTCCTTACATCCTTTACCTTCCCATCTCTCTATTAGTTCTGGTTCTTATGTCCCTGACTCCTTACATCCTTCACCTTCCCATCTCTCTATTAGTTCTGGTTCTTATGTCCCTGACTCCTTACATCCTTTACCTTCCCATCTCTCTATTAGTTCTGGTTCTTATGTCCCTGACTCCTTACATCCTTCACCTTCCCCTCTCCCATCTCTCTTTTATTTCTGGTTCTTATGTCCCTGACTCCTTACATCCTTCACCTTCCCCTCTCCCCTCTCTCTTTTATTTCTGGTTCTTATGTCCCTGACTCCTTACATCCTTCACCTTCCCCTCTCCCCTCTCTCTTTTATTTCTGGTTCTTATGTCCCTGACTCCTTACATCCTTCACCTTCCCCTTTCCTCTCTCTTTTATTTCGGGTTCTTATGTCCCTGACTCCTTACATCCTTCACCTTCCCCTTTCCTCTCTCTTTTATTTCGGGTTCTTATGTCCCTGACTCCTTACATCCTTCACCTTCCCCTTTCCTCTCTCTTTTATTTCTGGTTCTTATGTCCCTGACTCCTTACATCCTTCACCTTCCCCTTTCCTCTCTCTTTTATTTCTGGTTCTTATGTCCCTGACTCCTTACATCCTTTACCTTCCCATCTCTCTATTAGTTCTGGTTCTTATGTCCCTGACTCCTTACATCCTTTACCTTCCCATCTCTCTATTAGTTCTGGTTCTTATGTCCCTGACTCCTTACATCCTTTACCTTCCCCTCTCCCATCTCTCTATTAGTTCTGGTTCTTATGTCCCTGACTCCTTACATCCTTTACCTTCCCATCTCTCTATTAGTTCTGGTTCTTATGTCCCTGACTCCTTACATCCTTCACCTTCCCCTCTCCATCTCTCTTTTATTTCTGGTTCTTATGTCCCTGACTCCTTACATCCTTCACCTTCCCCTCTCCCCTCTCTCTTTTATTTCTGGTTCTTATGTCCCTGACTCCTTACATCCTTTACCTTCCCCTCTCCCATCTCTCTTTTATTTCTGGTTCTTATGTCCCTGACTCCTTACATCCTTCACTTCCCCTCTCCACTTTCTCTTTTATTTCTGGTTCTTATGTCCCTGACTCCTTACATCCTTTACCTTCCCCTCTCCATCTCTCTTTTATTTCTGGTTCTTATGTCCCTGACTCCTTACATCCTTCACCTTCCCCTCTCCATCTCTCTTTTATTTCTGATTCTTATGTCCCTGACTCCTTACATCCTTCACCTTCCCCTCTCCATCTCTCTTTTATTTCTGGTTCTTATGTCCCTGACTCCTCATCCTTCAATGTTCCCCTGACTCCTTACATCCTTCACCTTCCCCTCTCCCCTCTCTCTTTTATTTCTGGTTCTTATGTCCCTGACTCCTTACATCCTTACATCCTTCGCCTTCCCCTCTCCATCTCTCTTTTATTTCTGGTTCTTATGTCCCTGACTCCTTACATCCGTCACCTTCACCTCCCCCTCTCTCTTTTTTTCTGGTTCTTATGTCCCTGTCTCCTTACATCCTTTACCTTCCCTCTCCATCTCTCTTTTATTTCTGGATTCTTATGTCCCTGACTCCTTACATCCTTTACCTTCCCTCTCCCTCTCTCTTTTATTTCTGGTTCTTATGTCCCTGACTCCTTACATCCTTCACTTCCCTTCCATCTCTCTTTTATTTCTGGTTCTTATGTCCCTGACTCCTTACATCCTTCACCTTCCCATTTCTCTCTTTTTTTCTGTTCTTATGTCCCTGACTCCTTACATCCTTCACCTTCCCCTCTCCATCTCTCTTTTATTTCTGGATTCTTATGTCCCTGACTCCTTACATCCTTCACCTTCCCCTCTCCATCTCTTTTTATTTCTGGTTCTTATGTCCCTGACTCCTTACATCCTTCACCTTCCCCTTTCCTCTCTCTTTTATTTCTGGTTCTTATGTCCCTGACTCCTTACATCCTTTACCTTCCCATCTCTCTATTAGTTCTGGTTCTTATGTCCCTGACTCCTTACATCCTTCACCTTCCCATCTCTCTATTAGTTCTGGTTCTTATTTCCCTGACTCCTTACATCCTTTACCTTCCCATCTCTCTATTAGTTCTGGTTCTTATGTCCCTGACTCCTTACATCCTTCACCTTCCCCTCTCCCATCTCTCTTTTATTTCTGGTTCTTATGTCCCTGACTCCTTACATCCTTCACCTTCCCCTCTCCTCTCTCTTTTATTTCTGGTTCTTATGTCCCTGACTCCTTACATCCTTCACCTTCCCCTCTCCCTCTCTCTTTTATTTCTGGTTCTTATGTCCCTGACTCCTTACATCCTTCACCTTCCCCTTTCCTCTCTATTTTATTTCCTTATGTCCCTGACTCCTTACATCCTTTACCTTCCCATCTCTCTATTAGTTCTGGTTCTTATGTCCCTGACTCCTCATCCTTCACCTTCCCATCTCTCTATTAGTTCTGGTTCTTATGTCCCTGACTCCTTACATCCTTTACCTTCCCATCTCTCTATTAGTTCTGGTTCTTATGTCCCTGACTCCTTACATCCTTTACCTTCCCATCTCTCTATTAGTTCTGGTTCTTATGTCCCTGACTCCTTACATCCTTCACCTTCCCCTCTCCATCTCTCTTTTATTTCTGATTCTTATGTCCCTGACTCCTTACATCCTTCACCTTCCCCTCTCCATCTCTCTTTTATTTCTGGTTCTTATGTCCCTGACTCCTTACATCCTTCAACTTCCCCTCTCCCATCTCTCTTTTATTGCTGGTTCTTATGTCCCTGACTCCTTACATCCTTCACCTTCCCCTCTCCCCTCTCTCTTTTATTTCTGGTTCTTATGTCCCTGACTCCTTACATCCTTACATCCTTCGCCTTCCCCTCTCCATCTCTCTTTTATTTCTGGTTCTTATGTCCCTGACTCCTTACATCCGTCACCTTCACCTCCCCCTCTCTCTTTTTTTCTGGTTCTTATGTCCCTGTCTCCTTACATCCTTTACCTTCCCCTCTCCATCTCTCTTTTATTTCTGGATTCTTATGTCCCTGACTCCTTACATCCTTTACCTTCCCCTCTCCCTCTCTCTTTTATTTCTGGTTCTTATGTCCCTGACTCCTTACATCCTTCACTTCCCCTCTCCATCTCTCTTTTATTTCTGGTTCTTATGTCCCTGACTCCTTACATCCTTCACCTTCCCATCTCCTCTCTCTTTTTTTCTGCTTCTTATGTCCCTGACTCCTTACATCCTTCACCTTCCCCTCTCCATCTCTCTTTTATTTCTGGATTCTTATGTCCCTGACTCCTTACATCCTTCACCTTCCCCTCTCCATCTCTCTTTTATTTCTGGTTCTTATGTCCCTGACTCCTTACATCCTTCACCTTCCCCTTTCCTCTCTCTTTTATTTCGGGTTCTTATGTCCCTGACTCCTTACATCCTTTACCTTCCCATCTCTCTATTAGTTCTGGTTCTTATGTCCCTGACTCCTTACATCCTTCACCTTCCCATCTCTCTATTAGTTCTGGTTCTTATTTCCCTGACTCCTTACATCCTTTACCTTCCCATCTCTCTATTAGTTCTGGTTCTTATGTCCCTGACTCCTTACATCCTTCACCTTCCCCTCTCCCATCTCTCTTTTATTTCTGGTTCTTATGTCCCTGACTCCTTACATCCTTCACCTTCCCCTCTCCCCTCTCTCTTTTATTTCTGGTTCTTATGTCCCTGACTCCTTACATCCTTCACCTTCCCCTCTCCCCTCTCTCTTTTATTTCTGGTTCTTATGTCCCTGACTCCTTACATCCTTCACCTTCCCCTTTCCTCTCTATTTTATTTCGGGTTCTTATGTCCCTGACTCCTTACATCCTTTACCTTCCCATCTCTCTATTAGTTCTGGTTCTTATGTCCCTGACTCCTTACATCCTTCACCTTCCCATCTCTCTATTAGTTCTGGTTCTTATGTCCCTGACTCCTTACATCCTTTACCTTCCCATCTCTCTATTAGTTCTGGTTCTTATGTCCCTGACTCCTTACATCCTTTACCTTCCCATCTCTCTATTAGTTCTGGTTCTTATGTCCCTGACTCCTTACATCCTTCCCCTCTCCCATCTCTCTATTAGTTCTGGTTCTTATGTCCCTGACTCCTTACATCCTTTACCTTCCCATCTCTCTATTAGTTCTGGTTCTTATGTCCCTGACTCCTTACATCCTTCACCTTCCCCTCTCCATCTCTCTTTTATTTCTGGTTCTTATGTCCCTGACTCCTTACATCCTTCAACTTCCCCTCTCCCATCTCTCTTTTATTGCTGGTTCTTATGTCCCTGACTCCTTACATCCTTCACCTTCCCCTCTCCCCTCTCTCTTTTATTTCTGGTTCTTATGTCCCTGACTCCTTACATCCTTACATCCTTCGCCTTCCCCTCTCCACTCTCTTTTATTTCTGGTTCTTTTGTCCCTGACTCCTTACATCCTTCACCTTCCCCTCTCCATCTCTCTTTTATTTCTGGTTCTTATGTCCCTGACTCCTTACATCCTTCACCTTCCCCTCTCCATCTCTCTTTTATTTCTGATTCTTATGTCCCTGACTCCTTACATCCTTCACCTTCCCCTCTCCATCTCTCTTTTATTTCTGGTTCTTATGTCCCTGACTCCTTACATCCTTCAACTTCCCCTCTCCCATCTCTCTTTTATTGCTGGTTCTTATGTCCCTGACTCCTTACATCCTTCACCTTCCCCTCTCCACTCTCTCTTTTATTTCTGGTTCTTATGTCCCTGACTCCTTACATCCTTACATCCTTCGCCTTCCCCTCTCCATCTCTCTTTTATTTCTGGTTCTTATGTCCCTGACTCCTTACATCCGTCACCTTCACCTCCCCCTCTCTCTTTTATTTCGGGTTCTTATGTCCCTGTCTCCTTACATCCTTTACCTTCCCCTCTCCATCTCTCTTTTATTTCTGGATTCTTATGTCCCTGACTCCTTACATCCTTCACTTCCCCTCTCCATCTCTCTTTTATTTCTGGTTCTTATGTCCCTGACTCCTTACATCCTTCACCTTCCCATCTCCTCTCTCTTTTTTTTCTGCTTCTTATGTCCCTGACTCCTTACATCCTTCACCTTCCCCTCTCCATCTCTCTTTTATTTCTGGATTCTTATGTCCCTGACTCCTTACATCCTTCACCTTCCCCTCTCCATCTCTCTTTTATTGCTGGTTCTTATGTCCCTGACTCCTTACATCCTTTACCTTCCCCTCTCCATCTCTCTTTTATTTCTGGTTCTTATGTCCCTGACTCCTTACATCCTTACATCCTTCGCCTTCCCCTCTCCCCTCTCTCTTTTTTTCTCGTTCTTATGTCCCTGTCTCCTTACATCCTTTACCTTCCCCTCTTCTCTCTCTTTTATTTCTGTATTCTTATGTCCCTGACTCCTTACATCCTTTACCTTCCCCTCTTCTCTCTCTTTTATTTCTGGTTCTTATGTCCCTTACTCCTTAAATCCTTCACCTTCCCCTCTCCATCTCTCTATTATTTCTGGTTCTTATGTCCCTGACTCCTTACATCCTTCACCTTCCCCTCTCCCATCTCTCTTTTATTTCGGGTTCTTATGTCCCTGACTCCTTACATCCTTCCCCTCTCCATCTCTCTTTTATTTCGGGTTCTTATGTCCCTGACTCCTTACATCCTTCACCTTCCCCTCTCCCATCTCTCTTTTATTTCTGGTTCTTATGTCCCTGACTCCTTACATCCTTCACCTTCCCCTCTCCCATCTCTCTTTTATTTCTGGTTCTTATGTCCCTGACTTCCTTCACCTTCCCCTCTCCCATCTCTCTTTTATTTCTGGTTCTTATGTCCCTGACTCCTTACATCCTTCACCTTCCCCTCTCCCATCTCTCTTTTATTTCTGGTTCTTATGTCCCTGACTCCTTACATCCTTCCCCTCTCCATCTCTCTTTTATTTCTGGTTCTTATGTCCCTGACTCCTTACATCCTTCCCCTCTCCATCTCTCTTTTATTTCTGGTTCTTATGTCCCTGATTCCTTACATCCTTCACCTTCCCCTCTCCCTTTATCTCCTGTTTTTCTTCTCTCATTTCCTTTCCCTCAGTATTAGTGGATCCGTTGTCTTGTATTATAAGGCAATACCTTTTCATACTCTGCTCTTCATCTATCTTCCTCCTCTCCCTCTTCCTCCTCTTCACCACCCTTCTGATTGAGAGATGAACACTCCACTCCACTCATTTTTACATCTCCATGTCTTGTTCAGTCTTAACCTCTTTAGTGGGCAAATCATGCAGACATGAGAGTAGGTTTTGTATTTGAGTGGGTGTGTGTGAGTGAACCAGCTGTATGTGTACCAGTGTGTGTATGTGTGTACCTGTGTGTGTGTATCTGTACCAGTGTGTGTGTATCTGTACCGGTGTGTGTATCTGTACCAGTGTGTGTGTATCTGTACCGGTGTGTGTGTGTGTGTGTGTGTGTGTGTGTGTGTGTGTGTGTGTGTGTGTGTGTGTGTGTGTGTGTGTGTGTGTGTGTGTGTGTGTGTGTGCGTGTGTGTGTGTGTGTGTGTGTGTGTGTGTGTGTGTGTGTGTGTGTGTGTGTGTGTGTGTGTGTGTGTGTGTGTGCTTGGGATTTTACGAGGGATCCCTGTGCTTGGCTCCAAATCCTGAGCAGTCTGTGTGTGGGTGTTGTGAATACCAATACTGCTGCTATTAGATGCTGGAGAGAGGAGAGGATGAGTGTTTTAGATGCTGGAGAGAGGAGAGGATGAGTGTGTTAGATGCTGGAGAGAGGAGAGGATGAGTGTGTTAGATGCTGGAGAGAGGAGAGGATGAGTGTGTTAGATGCTGGAGAGAGGAGAGTATGAGTGTGTTAGATGCTGGAGAGAGGAGAGGATTAGTGTGTTAGATGCTGGAGAGGATGAGTGTGTTAGATGCTGGAGAGAGGAGAGGATGAGTGTTTTAGATGCTGGAGAGAGGAGAGGATGAGTGTGTTAGATGCTGGAGAGAGGAGAGTATGAGTGTGTTAGATGCTGGAGAGAGGAGAGGATTAGTGTGTTAGATGCTGGAGAGGATGAGTGTGTTAGATGCTGGAGAGAGGAGAGGATGAGTGTGTTAGATGCTGGAGAGAGGAGAGGATGAGTGTGGTAGATGCTGGAGAGAGGAGAGGATGAGTGTGTGGATGTATAACGGTGAGATTGACCATCTAAAGTATCTGTGTGTCTGTACGTGTCTGTGTCATTCATCATACATGTGGCTGTTTTATTATAATTGATGGATAAAGCCCATATTATATACTGTGTTGTGTTCCTCTGTATATTTCTGCTGTTCAGAGTCAATGAGAGAGTCAGGACACTGATCTATACTGTGTGGGAGTGTAGAGACCTGCTTAGCTCTTATTCTATCACTAACACTACTGCTTACACTGTGTGTGTGGGAGAGACTGGCCACAGCTACTCTATTCCTCTCTATTTATATCTAGTGTTCTCTATTGTTCTCTATCAACTATATTCCTCTCTATTATTCTCTATTCCTCTCTATTCACATCTATTGTTCCCTATTCCTCTTTATTCAGACCTATTGTTCTCTATCAACTCTATTCCTCTTTATTCAGACCTATTGTTCTCTATCAACTCTATTCCTCTCTATTCATATACATTGTTCTCTATCAACTCTATTCCTCTCTATTCATATACATTGTTCTCTATTGTTCTCTATTCCTCTCTATTCATATACATTGTTCTCTATCAACTCTATTCCTCTCTATTCATATACATTGTTCTCTATTGTTCTCTATTCCTCTCTATTCATATACATTGTTCTCTATTGTTCTCTATTCCTCTCTATTCATATACATTGTTCTCTATTCCTCTCTATTCATATACATTGTTCTCTATTGTTCTCTATTCCTCTCTATTCATATACATTGTTCTCTATCAACTCTATTCCTCTCTATTCATATACATTGTTCTCTATTGTTCTCTATTCCTCTCTATTCATATACATTGTTCTCTATTCCTCTCTATTCATATACATTGTTCTCTATTCCTCTCTATTCATATACATTGTTCTCTATTGTTCTCTATTCCTCTCTATTCATATACATTGTTCTCTATTGTTCTCTATTCCTCTCTATTCATATACATTGTTCTCTATTGTTCTCTATTCCTCTTTATTGTTCTCTATTCCTCTCTATTCATATACATTGTTCTCTATTCCTCTCTATTCATATACATTGTTCTCTATTGTTCTCTATTCCTCTCTATTCATATACATTGTTCTCTATTGTTCTCTATTCCTCTCTATTCATATACATTGTTCTCTATTGTTCTCTATTCCTCTCTATTCATATACATTGTTCTCTATCAACTCTATTCCTCTCTATTCATATACATTGTTCTCTATTGTTCTCTATTCCTCTTTATTGTTCCCTATTCCTCTCTATTCATATACATTGTTCTCTATTCCACTCTATTCCTCTTTATTGTTCTCTATTCCTCTCTATTCATATACATTGTTCTCTATTGTTCCCTATTCCTCTTTATTCAGACCTATTGTTCTCTATCAACTCTATTCCTCTCTATTCATATACATTGTTCTCTATTGTTCTCTATTCCTCTCTATTCATATCTATTGTTCTCTATTCCACTCTATTCCTCTTTATTGTTCTCTATTCCTCTCTATTCATATCTATTGTTCTCTATCAACTATATTCCGCTCTATTGTTCTCTATTCCCATCTATTCTTCTCTATTCCTCTCTATTGTTTTCTATCAACTCTATTCATCTCTATTGTTCTCTATTCCTCTTTATTGTTCTATATTTTTCTCTAGTGTCCTCTATTCCTCTCTATACATCTCTATTCCTCTCTGTTGCTCTCTATTCCTCTCTATTGTTTTAATTCCTATAATTTCCTCTCTATTGTTTTCTATCAACTATATTCCTCTCTATTGTTCTCATCTATCAACTCTATTCCTCTCTGTTGTTCTCTATTCCTCTCCATAACTCTATATTCCTCTCTATTGTTCTCATCTATCAACTCTATTCCTCTCTGTTGTTCTCTATTCCTCTCCATAACTCTCTATTCCTCTCTGTTGTCCTCTATTCCTCTCTATTCATCTCTGTTGTTCTTTATTCCTCTCTATTATTCTCTGTTCCTCTCCATAACTCTCTATTCCTCTCTGTTGTTCTTTATTCCTCTCTATTATTCTCTATTCCTCTCCATAACTCTCTATTCCTCTCTGTTGTCCTTTATTCCTCTCTATACCTCTCTATTCCTCTCTATTGTTCTTCATTCCTCTCTATTATTCTTTATTCCTCTCCATAACTCTCTATTCCTTTCTGTTGTCCTTTATTCCTCTCTATAACTCTCTATTCCTCTCTGTTGTTCTTTATTCCTCTCTATTATTCTTTATTCCTCTCTATAACTCTCTATTCCTCTCTATTATTCTTTATTCCTCTCTATTATTCTTTATTCCTCTCTATTCCTCTCTATGGTTCTCTATCAACTCTATTGTAACTGTCACCATTGCGTTCAATGCTCCTGCGGTTCTGTATTTGTGGTTGATATGAGGGTTTATCCTGTTCAACTCTGAGCCGCTCTGGTGCCATTTTCTAAACAACACATAATACTGTATATATACCCTCATAAAGTACATTTTGGTTTCAAAAGTATAAGTCAATCAAACAGATGCTTAGTACTGTTTGAAAGGTAAGACATTTGCGATTCTGATTAATGTGTCGGAAACAATGTGACGACTACAGGGTCCAAGATACAGCAGGCCAAAAAAACCTGAAATGTACCGGTATAACGAGCGTGTTGAGAGTCAGGAAGCAAGTTCAGGGAGTGAGTGTTTTAATAAATAAACTAAACAATGAACACAAAACACAAACAACGCACCGACATGAAGACAGAGTCAATAACACCTGAGGAAAGAACCAAGAGGAGTGACAGATATAGGGAAGGTAGTCAGGGAGGTGATGGAGTCCAGGTGAGTGTCATGAGGCGCTGGTGTGCGTGACGATGGTGACAGGTGTGGGATAATCAGCAGCCTGATGACCTAGAGGCTGGAGAGGGAGCATACGTGACAACTGGGGGATTCCGGTGTTTCTATGTCAAACAGTATTGTTATATTTCAGACTTCTGTGATGTATATAAAGTGTAATATTGGGATGCAAACTCAAAATGGAATACATTTCAGCTCTATATCTGACATGGTGCACGGTCTTCTTTAAGCTTTGTTGAAGCTCATAGCCATGAGTGTGTGAAGTGTATATTTTTGTTTCGAAGTAGATTTGTTTAAGACCACAAAGAAACACTGTGACCCGGATCTACCCCACTGCAGTAAAACGTTAAAAGCGCATGGTTTGTGCAATGTGCATTTTTGTCTTCCAAGAATGATACACATGAAAGTGATCTACTCTGGTCATTAGGTGTTGACTTTTATAGCTACATATGAAAGTGATCTACTCTGGTCATCAGGTGTTGACTTGTATAGCTACATATGAAAGTGATCTACTCTGGTCATCAGGTGTTGACTTGTATAGCTACATATGAAAGTGATCTACTCTGGTCATCAGGTGTTGACTTGTATAGCTACATATGAAAGTGATCTACTCTGGTCATCAGGTGTTGACTTGTATAGCTACATATGAAAGTGATCTACTCTGGTCATCAGGTGTTGACTTGTAAGCTACATATGAAAGTGATCTACTCTGGTCATCAGGTGTTGACTTGTATAGCTACATATGAAAGTGATCTACTCTGGTCATCAGGTGTTGACTTGTATAGCTACATATGAAAGTGATCTACTCTGGTCATCAGGTGTTGACTTGTATAGCTACATATGAAAGTGATCTACTCTGGTCATCAGGTGTTGACTTGTATAGCTACATATGAAAGTGATCTACTCTGGTCATCAGGTGTTGACTTGTATAGCTACATATGAAAGTGATCTACTCTGGTCATCAGGTGTTGACTTGTATAGCTACATATGAAAGTGATCTACTCTGGTCATCAGGTGTTGACTTGTATAGCTACATATGAAAGTGATCTACTCTGGTCATCAGGTGTTGACTTGTATAGCTACATATGAAAGTGATCTACTCTGGTCATCAGGTGTTGACTTGTATAGCTACATATGAAAGTGATCTACTCTGGTCATCAGGTGTTGACTTGTATAGAATCTACTCTGGTCATCAGGTGTTGACTTGTATAGCTCTACTCTGGTCATCAGGTGTTGACTTGTATAGCTACATATGAAAGTGATCTACTCTGGTCATCAGGTGTTGACTTGTATAGCTACATATGAAAGTGATCTACTCTGGTCATCAGGTGTTGACTTGTATAGCTACATATGAAAGTGATCTACTCTGGTCATCAGGTGTTGACTTGTATAGCTACATATGAAAGTGATCTACTCTGGTCATCAGGTGTTGACTTGTATAGCTACATATGAAAGTGATCTACTCTGGTCATCAGGTGTTGACTTGTATAGCTACATATGAAAGTGATCTACTCTGGTCATCAGGTGTTGACTTGATCTATGAAAGTGATCTACTCTGGTCATCAGGTGTTGACGTGTATAGCTACATATGAAAGTGATCTACTCTGGCCATCATGTATCTGATGAGAGATGTTGTGGCTGAATATCTGTTCATCATTCCCAGCCCAATGGACAAACTCCACTTCTAATGAAATCAAACTCAGCTTGACTGTTAGTGTGTGAGTGTGAATGTGTGTGTGTGTGTGTGTGTGTGTGTGTGTGTGTGTGTGTGTGTGTGTGTGTGTGTGTGTGTGTGTGTGTGTGTGTGTGTGTGTGTGTGTGTGTGTGTGTGTGTGTGTGTGTGTGTGTGTGTGTGTGTGTGTGTGTGTGTGTGTGTGTCATCAGCCGTCTGTCGATACCCTTAGACAGCCTTCACCCCTTTAACAGGAGAGGAGGGAGAAAAGCAGCATCTCTCGCTTTCTCTCTAATTAGAAAGGACAAACCCAGTACTCTGATGGCCCGTCAGCTCTCTGTCAATACACACTGACACTATGGTGTGTGTGTGTGTGTGTGTGTGTGTGTGTGTGTGTGTGTGTGTGTGTGTGTGTGTGTGTGTGTGTGTGTGTGTGTGTGTGTGTGTGTGTGTGTGTGTGTGTGTGTGTGTGTGTGTGTGTGTGTGTGTGTGTGTGTGTGTGTGTGTGTGTGTGTGTGTGTGTGTGTGTGTGTGTGTGTGTGTGTGTGTGTGTGTGTGCGTGACAGCCTTCACGGACAAGCCGAGATGCGCAGCAGAGCAAACTATCCTCTCTTGTCTTCCAGATGACAAAGCAGGATCCTACAGTCACCCAATAGACTCTCTGTCCTGCTCTCCCTCCCTTCCTCACAATCCCTGGTAGTAACACTGCCTTGACACGGCTCACTGACCTGACCAGGGACTTCTATAGGAGTATAGTGAGTGGTGTCAGCTGTTGTGTTGGAGAGATCAGAGATCAGAGCCAATCATTTCACAGCGTCACTCCATTCAACGTATCTGCTACTTCTCTCCTCCATCATGTCTCCTAATTCATTATATCTCCCCTTCCCTTTCATTCATTATCTCTCAACCCTATCTCTACTTCTCTCACTTTCTCTCTCTTTCTTCCCTCTTACTCCCTTCTCTGTTTAATTCTCTCTCTCATTCCTCATCTCCTCTGCATTTCTCTCTCTCATTCCTCATCTCCTCTGCACTCCTCTCTCTCATTCCTCATCTCCTCTGCACTCCTCTCTCTCATTCCTCACCTCCTCTGCACTCCTCTCTCTCATTCCTCAACTCCTCTGCACTCCTCTCTCTCATTCCTCATCTCCTCTGCATTTCTCTCTCTCATTCCTCATCTCCTCTGCACTCCTCTCTCTCATTCCTCATCTCCTCTGCACTCCTCTCTCTCATTCCTCACCTCCTCTGCACTCCTCTCTCTCATTCCTCATCTCCTCTGCACTCCTCTCTCTCTCATTCCTCAACTCCTCTGCACTCCTCTCTCTCATTCCTCATCTCCTCTGCATTTCTCTCTCTCATTCCTCATCTCCTCTGCACTCCTCTCTCATTCCTCACTCTCTCTCTGCCTCACTCTCCTCTGCTCATTCCTCATCTCCTCTCTGCACTCCTCTCTCTCATTCCTCACCTCCTCTGCACTCCTCTCTCTCATTCCTCATCCTCTGCATCTCCTCCTCATCTCCTTCTCATCTCCTCTGCACTCCTCTCTCTCATTCCTCATCTCCTCTGCATCTCATTCTCATCTCCTCATTCCTCATCTCCTCTGCCTCCTCTCTCATTCCTCATCTCCTCTGCACTCCTCTCTCTCATTCCTCATTCCTCTGCACTCCTCCTCTGCACTCCTCTGCACTCCTCTCTCTCATTCCTCATCTCCTCTGCATTTCTCTCTCTCATTCCTCATCTCCTCTGCACTCCTCTCTCTCATTCCTCATCTCCTCTGCACTCTCTCTCTTCCTCACCTCCTCTGCATTCTCTCATTCCTCATCTCCTCTGCACTCCTCTCTCTCTCATTCCTCATCTCCTCTGCACTCTCCTCTCATTCCTCAACTCCTCTGCACTCCTCTCTCTCTCATTCCTCATCTCCTCTGCACTCCTCTCTCTCTCATTCCTCACCTCCTCTGCACTCCTCTCATCTCATTCCTCATCTCCTCTGCATTCCTCATCTCTCTCTCATTCCTCACCTCTCCTCTGCACTCCTCTCTCTCATCCTCATCTCCTCTGCATTCCTCATTCCTCATCTCCTGCACTCCTCTCTCTCATTCCTCATCTCCTCTGCACTCCTCCTCTCATTCCTCATCTCCTCTGCACTCTCTCATTCCTCACCTCCTCACTCTGCTCTCATTCCTCATCTCCTCTGCACTCACTCTCTCTCTCATTCCTCATTCCTCATCTCCTCTGCACTCCTCTCTCTCATTCCTCATCTCCTCTGCACTCCTCTCTCTTCCTCATCTCCTCTGCACTCCTCTCTGTCATTCCTCATCTCCTCTGCACTCCTCTCTCTCATTCCTCATCTCCTCTGGACTCCTCTCTGTCATTCCTCATCTCCTCTGCACTCTTCTCTCTCATTCCTCAACTCCTCTGGACTCCTCTCTCTCATTCCTCATCTCCTCTGCACTCCTCTCTCTCTCATTCCTCATCTCCTCTGCACTCCCCTCTCTCATTCCTCAACTCCTCTGGACTCCTCTCTGTCATTCCTCATCTCCTCTGCACTCTTCTCTCTCGCCACCCTTTGCCTCAATGACAGCTTTGCACACTCTTGGCATTCTCTCAGCCATCTTCAGGTGGAAGGCTTTTCCAACAGTCTTGAAGGAGTTCCCACACTCGTTGGCTGCTTTTCCTTCACTCTGTGGTCCAACTTATCCCAAACCATATCAATTTATAAAATATTTTTGGTTACTAGATGATTCCAAATGTGTTATTTCATAGTTTTGATGTCTTCACTATTATTCTACAATGTAGAAAATATTAAAAAACAATAAAAAACCCTGGAATGAGTGGATGTGTCAAAAGTTTTGCCTGGTACTGTGTTAGTGTGAACTTCTCAGAGAGTGGACGTGTCTCAGTGTCACGCCCTGTCAGTGTCACGCCCTGTCAGTGTCACGCCCTGTCAGTGTCACGCCTCAGTGTCACGCCCTGTCAGTGTCACGCCCTGTCAGTGTCACGCCCTGTCAGTGTCACGCCCTGTCAGTGTCACGCCCTGTCAGTGTCACGCCTCAGTGTCACGCCCTGTCAGTGTCACGCCCTGTCAGTGTCACGCCCTGTCAGTGTCACGCCCTGTCAGTGTCACGCCCTGTCAGTGTCACGCCTCAGTGTCACGCCCTGTCAGTGTCACGCCCTGTCAGTGTCACGCCTCAGTGTCACGCCCTGTCAGTGTCACGCCTCAGTGTCACGCCCTGTCAGTGTCACGCCTCAGTGTCACGCCCTGTCAGTGTCACGCCCTGTCAGTGTCACGCCCTGTCAGTGTCACGCCCTGTCAGTGTCACGCCCTGTCAGTGTCACGCCTCAGTGTCACGCCCTGTCAGTGTCACGCCCTGTCAGTGTCACGCCCTGTCAGTGTCACGCCCTGTCAGTGTCACGCCTCAGTGTCACGCCTCAGTGTCACGCCCTGTCAGTGTCACGCCTCAGTGTCACGCCCTGTCAGTGTCACGCCCTGTCAGTGTCACGCCTCAGTGTCACACCCTGTCAGTGTCACACCTCAGTGTCACACCCTGTCAGTGTCACGCCTCATTGTCACGCCCTGTCAGTGTCACGCCTCAGTGTCACGCCCTGTCAGTGTCACGCCTCAGTGTCACGCCCTGTCAGTGTCACGCCCTGTCAGTGTCACGCCCTGTCAGTGTCACGCACTGTCAGTGTCACGCCCTGTCAGTGTCACGCCTCAGTGTCACGCCCTGTCAGTGTCACGCCTCAGTGTCACGCCCTGTCAGTGTCACGCCCTGTCAGTGTCACGCCCTGTCAGTGTCACGCCTCAGTGTCACACCCTGTCAGTGTCACGCCTCAGTGTCACGCCTCAGTGTCACGCCCTGTCAGTGTCACGCCTCAGTGTCACGCCCTGTCAGTGTCACGCCCTGTCAGTGTCACGCCCTGTCATTGTCACGCCCTGTCAGTGTCACGCCTCAGTGTCACACCCTGTCAGATCCTTTTATGTCTCTGTTTTGGTTTGGTCAGGGTGTGAGTTGGAGTGGGCATTCTATGTTTTGTGTTCTATGTTTTCTATTTCTTTGTGTTTGGTCGGGTATGGTTCTCAATCAGGGACAGCTGTCTGTTGTCTCTGATTGGGAAACGTACTTAGGTACCCTTTTCCCACCTGCGTGTGTGGGGGGGGGGTTGTCTCTGCTTAGAGCACTTTGCTTTTGGGCTTCACGGTTTGTTTTTGTAGTGTTTATTGTTTTGTTTGGCGTCATTTTGCTTAAAATAAAGAAAATGTACGCTCACAACGCTGCACCTTGGTCCTCATCCTTCAACAGCCTTGACACTCAGAGAGTGTCAGTATGTGTGGTGTGCGTGAATAGCTTCAGAGAGGAAACTCTAGACTGGCAGACTGTGATTGTCAGTGATAGTGGGTTTCCAATGCATGATATGTTAGACATACTAGGTAGGTCCATGTCATATTTACAGCAGAGACGTCACTGTGTGTAGGAGTATCCTTGCAAGCACTAGTTTGATTTGATCGTGTGTGTGTGTGGGGGGGGGGGGGTCTCCCCGCTCTAGTTTATTAGATGGTGGCTGGGAGAAAATAACAATGTAGTCCCCTGAGGAATCTCTGAGAGGTAATGACAAAGATTGTCCTCATGAAACCACATTCTCTTCACTCCGTGTGTGTGTGTGTGTGTGTGTGTGTGTGTGTGTGTGTGTGTGTGTGTGTGTGTGTGTGTGTGTGTGTGTGTGTGTGTGTGTGTGTGTGTGTGTGTGTGTGTGTGTGTGTGTGTGTGTGTGTGTGTGTGTGTGTGTGTGTGTATGCAGAAGCAATTGTATATAGGGGCATATGCATATGAGTGGGAGAATGCATGTGGGTAATGTGTGTATACACTCCCACACACAGCAACTATGCTCCATCAACATTATCTCTCTCTCTCTCTCTCTCTCTCTCTCTCTCTCTCTCTCTCTCTCTCTCTCTCTCTCTCTCTCTCTCTCTCTTCTCTCTCTCTCTCTCTCTCTCTCTCTCTCTCTCTCTCTCTCTCTCGGGAAGTGACACAGAATTATTTTTAACTGCACTGGAGAAACATTCATTATAACAACCCTGCAACCCCCCCAAATCAATTTTAAATCTCACTTCTGCCAATGTCATAAGAATCTCCCCCAAAAGTGTAAACATTTAGTATGCATGGGAAGGGTACACACCGATGGTCGTTGTAAAGCGAAGCATTTCCTTCTCCATCCACATGGTCTTGTTTGCATCCTCCACACATTGACCTAGCTCCTCGTTTACAGTAGGAAAAGTGAACGTTTCCTCACATGTCTGTGTCTTATTTAACTTGAAAGCCATGTTTGCTAGGGTCATTTTAAGATGTCAAGCTTTAAAATCTGTTCAGCCTTTTTGGCACAGTGACTCACGACCAAAACCAGACACAACTGGTTTCAAGTGGCCAAAAGACGTAATGTGATCTCCTACTGCTATCTAGTGGACCAACTGGGAATCAGACAGGGGGTATATTTACATAAATTGATAGATAGAGACTTAAGCTTTCTCCTTACATACAGTGGGGCAAAAAAGTATTTAGTCAGCTACCAATTGTGCAAGTCCTCCCACTTAAAAGATGAGAGAGGCCTGTAATTTTCATCATAGGTACACTTCAACTATGACAGACAAAATGAGGAAAAAGAATCCAGAAAATCACATTGTAGGATTTTTAATGAATGTATTTGCAAATAATGGTGGAAAATAAGTATTTGGTCAATAACAAAAGTTTATCTCAATACTTTGTTATATACCCTTTGTTGGCAATGACAGAGGTCAAACGTTTTCTGTAAGTCTTCACAAGGTTTTCACACACTGTTGCTGGTATTTTGCCCATTCCTCCATGCAGATTTCCTCTAGAGCAGTGATGTTTTGGGGCTGTTGCTGGGCAACACGGACTTTCAACTCCCTCCAAAGATTTTCTATGGGGTTAAGTTAATACTTTGTAGCGCCACCTTTTGCTGTGATTACAGCTGTAATTCGCTTGGGGTATGTCTCTATCAGTTTTGCACATCGAGAGACTGAAGTTTTTTCCCATTCCTCCTTGCAAAACAGCTCGAGCTCAGTGAGGTTGGATGGAGAGCATTTGTGAACAGCAGTTTTCAGTTCTTTCCACAGATTCTCGATTGGATTTAGGTCTGGACTTTGACTTGGCCATTCTAACACCTGGATATGTTTATTTTTTAACCATTCCATTGTAGATGTTGCTTTATGTTTTGGATCATTTTAACCATTCCATTGTGGATGTTTTGGATCATTGTCTTGTTGGAAGACAAATCTCCGTCCCAGTCTCAGGTCTTTTGCAGACTCCATCAGGTTACCATTCTTCCAGAATGGTCCTGTATTTGACTCCATCCATCTTCCCATCAATTTTAACCATCTTCCCTTTCCCTGCTGAAGAAAAGCAGGCCCAAACCATGATGCTGCCGCCACCATGTTTGACAGTGGGGATGGTGTGTTCAGGGTGATGAGCTGTGTTGCTTTTACGCCAAACATAACGTTTTGCATTGTTGCCAAAAAGTTCAATTTTGGTTTCATCTGACCAGAGCACCTTCTTCCACATGTTTGGTGTGTCTCCCAGGTGGCTTGTGGCAAACTTTAAACGACACTTTTTATGGATATCTTTAAGAAATGGCTTTCTTCTTGCCACTCTTCCCTAAAGGCCAGATTTGTGCAATATA
Source organism: Oncorhynchus gorbuscha (assembly GCF_021184085.1). Taxonomy (NCBI): domain Eukaryota; kingdom Metazoa; phylum Chordata; class Actinopteri; order Salmoniformes; family Salmonidae; genus Oncorhynchus; species Oncorhynchus gorbuscha. The sequence continues at coordinate 2,179,905 of NC_060191.1, forward strand.
CGACTGATAGTTGTCCTATGGACAGAGTCTCCCACCTCAGCTGTAGATCTCTGCAGTTCATCCAGAGTGATCATGGGCCTCTTGGCTGCATCTCTGATCAGTCTTCTCCTTGTCTGAGCTGAAAGTTTAGAGGGACGGCCAGGTCTTGGTAGATTTGCAGTGGTCTGATACTCCTTCCATTTCAATATTATCGCGTGCACAGTGCTCCTTGGGATGTTTAAAGCTTGGGAAATATTTTTGTATCCAAATCCGGCTTTAAACTTCTTCACAACAGTATCTCGGACCTGCCTGGTGTGTTCCTTGTTCTTCATGATGCTCTCTGCGCTTTTAACGGACCTCTGAGACTATCACAGTGCAGGTGCATTCAGACTTGATTACACACAGGTGGATTGTATTTATCATCATTAGTCATTTAGGTCAACATTGGATCATTCAGAGATCCTCACTGAACTTCTGGAGAGAGCTTGTTGCACTGAAAGTAAAGGGGCTGAATAATTTTGCACGCCCAATTTTTCAGTTTTTGATTTGTTAAAAAAGTTTGAAATATCCAATAAATGTCGTTCCACTTCATGATTGTGTCCCACTTGTTGTTGATTCTTCACAAAACAATACAGTTTTATATCTTTATGTTTGAAGCCTGAAATGTGGCAAAAGGTCGCAAAGTTCAAGGGGGCCGAATACTTTCGCAAAGCACTGTATATAGACTCTCTTTTTCTCTACTGTGTTATTGACTTGTTAATTGTTTACTCCATGCGTAACTCTGTGTTGTCTGTTCACACTGCTATGCTTTATCTTAGCCAGGTCGCAGTTTCAAATGAGAACTTGTTCTCAACTAGCCTACCTGGTTAAATAAAGGTGAAATAAAACAATTTAATAAACTAAAAGGTAAAGAGTGGAGGACAGAGGAGCCTCTTAAAGAAGTTACAGGTTTGTTAGAGCCAGAAATCTTGCTTGTTTGTAGGTGACCAAATACTTATTTTCCACCATAATTTGCAAATAAATTCATTAAAAATCCTACAATGTGATTTTCTGGATTTTTTATCTCATTTTGTCTGTCATAGTTGAAGTGTACCTATAATAAATATTACAGGCCTCTCTCATCTTTTTAAGTGGGAGAACTTGCACAATTGGTGTCTGACTAAATACTTTTTTGCCCCACTGTATGTAGCTATACAAGTCAACAACTGATGACCAGAGTAGATCACTTTCATGTGTAGCTATACAAGTCAACACCTGATGACCAGAGTAGATCACTTTCATATGTAGCTATACAAGTCAACACCTGATGACCAGAGTAGATCACTTTCATATGTAGCTATACAAGTCAACACCTGATGACCAGAGTAGATCACTTTCATATGTAGCTATACAAGTCAACACCTGATGACCAGAGTAGATCACTTTCATATGTAGCTATACAAGTCAACACCTGATGACCAGAGTAGATCACTTTCATATGTAGCTATACAAGTCAACACCTGATGACCAGAGTAGATCACTTTCATATGTAGCTATACAAGTCAACACCTGATGACCAGAGTAGATCACTTCCATATGTAGCTATACAAGTCAACACCTGATGACCAGAGTAGACCAGAGTTTGCACTGAGAACTGAGCTGAAAGATGCCCACATGTAATTTGAAACATATTTGTAGTGGTGGTCACACACACACACACACACACACACACACACACACACACACACACACACACACACACACACACACACACACACACACACACACACACACACACACACACACACACACACACACACACACACACACACACACACACACACACACACACACACACACACACACACAGCGCTGACTGTGTGATGGTAAATACCAGTCTTAGTATGGATGATCTCTTTCCATGGCTTTGTGGACACGCTCCACTCACGTTAACACCTTTATTTAACCAGGCAAGTCAGTTAAGAACAAATTCTTATTTTCAATGACGGCCTAGGAACAGTGGGTTAACTGCCTGTTCAGGGACAGAATGACAGATTTGTACCTTGTCAGCTCAGGGGTTTGAACTTGCAACCTTCCGGTTACTAGTCCAATGCTCTAACCATTTGGCGACCCTGCCACCCCAGTTAACGCACACCAATTTGGCCCAGTCACGCTCACTCACACTGGAGAGAGTTGGAAGAGAAGAGAGAGGAATGACAGGAGAGAAGAGAGGAATGGAGGAAGGGAGATGAGATGAGATGTGGAACAGTCAGAACCGACAGGGAGAGGGAGATGAGAAGGGGAACAGTCAGAACCGACAGGGATATGAGAAGGGGAACAGTCAGAACCGACAGGTAGAGGGAGATGAGAAGAGAAGGGGTACAGTCAGAACCGACAGGGAGAGGGAGATGAGAAGAGAAGGGGTACAGTCAGAACCGACAGGGAGAGGGAGATGAGAAGAGAAGGGGTACAGTCAGAACCGACAGGGAGAGGGAGATGAGAAGGGGTACAGTCAGAACCGACAGGGAGAGGGAGATGAGAAGAGAAGGGGTACAGTCAGAACTGACAGGGAGAGGGAGTTGAGAAGGGGAACAGTCAGAACCGACAGGGAGATGAGATGAGAAGGGGAACAGTCAAAATCGACAGGGAGATGAGATGAGAAGGGGAACAGTCAAAACCGACAGGGAGATGAGATGAGAAGGGGAACAGTCAAAACCGACAGGGAGATGAGATGAGAAGGGGAACAGTCAAAACCGACAGGGAGATGAGATGAGAAGGGGAACAGTCAGAACCGACAGGGAGATGAGATGAGAAGGGGAACAGTCAAAACCGACAGGGAGATGAGATGAGAAGGGGAACAGTCAGAACCGACAGGGAGAGGGAGATGAGAAGGGGAACAGTCAAAACCGACGGGGAGATGAGATGAGAAGGGGAACAGTCAGAACCGACAGGGAGATGAGATGAGAAGGGGAACAGTCAAAACCGACAGGGAGATGAGATGAGAAGGGGAACAGTCAAAACCGACAGGGAGATGAGATGAGAAGGGGAACAGTCAAAACCGACAGGGAGATGAGAAAGGGAACAGTCAAAACCGACAGGGAGATGAGATGAGAAGGGGAACAGTCAAAACCGACAGGGAGATGAGATGAGAAGGGGAACAGTCAAAACCGACAGGGAGATGAGAAGAGAAGGGGTACAGTCAGAACCGACAGGGAGATGAGATGAGAAGGGGAACAGTCAGAACCGACAGGTAGAGGGAGATGAGAAGGGGTACAGTCAGAACCGACAGGTAGAGGGAGATGAGAAGAGAAGGGGTACAGTCAGAACCGACAGGTAGAGGGAGATGAGAAGAGAAGGGGTACAGTCAGAACCGACAGGGAGAGGGAGATTAGAAGGGGTACAGTCAGAACCGACAGGGAGAGGGAGATGAGAAGGGGTACAGTCAGAACCGACAGGGAGATGAGAAGGGGTACAGTCAGAACCGACAGGTAGAGGGAGATGAGAAGAGAAGGGGTACAGTCAGAACCGACAGGTAGAGGGAGATGAGAAGGGGTACAGTCAGAACCGACAGGGAGATGAGAAGGGGTACAGTCAGAACCGACAGGGAGATGAGAAGAGAAGGGGTACAGTCAGAACCGACAGGTAGAGGGAGATGAGAAGAGAAGGGGTACAGTCAGAACCGACAGGGAGATGAGAAGGGGTACAGTCAGAACCGACAGGTAGAGGGAGATGAGATGAGAAGGGGTACAGTCAGAACCGACAGGTAGAGGGAGATGAGAAGAGAAGGGGTACAGTCAGAACCGACAGGTAGAGGGAGATGAGAAGAGAAGGGGTACAGTCAGAACCGACAGGGAGATGAGAAGGGGTACAGTCAGAACCGACAGGTAGAGGGAGATGAGAAGAGAAGGGGTACAGTCAGAACCGACAGGGAGATGAGAAGGGGTACAGTCAGAACCGACAGGTAGAGGGAGATGAGAAGGGGTACAGTCAGAACCGACAGGGAGAGGGAGATGAGAAGAGAAGGGGTACAGTCAGAACCGACAGGGAGAGGGAGATGAGAAGAGAAGGGGTAAAGTCAGAACCGACAGGGAGAGGGAGATGAGAAGAGAAGGGGTAAAGTCAGAACCGACAGGGAGATGAGAAGGGGTACAGTCAGAACCGACAGGTAGAGGGAGATGAGAAGAGAAGGGGTAAAGTCAGAACCGACAGGGAGATGAGAAGGGGTACAGTCAGAACCGACAGGTAGACGGAGATGAGAAGGGGTACAGTCAGAACCGACAGGGAGAGGGAGATGAGAAGAGAAGGGGTACAGTCAGAACCGACAGGGAGAGGGAGATGAGAAGGGGTACAGTCAGAACCGACAGGGAGATGAGAAGAGAAGGGGTACAGTCAGAACCGACAGGGAGATGAGAAGAGAAGGGGTACAGTCAGAACCGACAGGGAGATGAGAAGAGAAGGGGTACAGTCAGAACCGACAGGGAGATGAGAAGAGAAGGGGTACAGTCAGAACCGACAGGGAGATGAGAAGAGAAGGGGTACAGTCAGAACCGACAGGTAGAGGGAGATGAGAAGAGAAGGGGTACAGTCAGAACCGACAGGTAGAGGGAGATGAGAAGGGGAACAGTCAGAACCGACAGGTAGAGGGAGATGAGAAGAGAAGGGGAACAGTCAGAACCGACAGGTAGAGGGAGATGAGAAGAGAAGGGGAACAGTCAGAACCGACAGGTAGAGGGAGATGAGAAGAGAAGGGGTACAGTCAGAACCGACAGGGAGATGAGAAGGGGAACAGTCAGAACCGACAGGGAGATGAGAAGGGGTACAGTCAGAACCGACAGGGAGATGAGAAGAGAAGGGGTACAGTCAGAACCGACAGGGAGATGAGAAGAGAAGGGGTACAGTCAGAACCGACAGGTAGAGGGAGATGAGAAGAGAAGGGGTACAGTCAGAACCGACAGGGATATGAGAAGAGAAGGGGTACAGTCAGAACCGACAGGTAGAGGGAGATGAGAAGGGGTACAGTCAGAACCGACAGGTAGAGGGAGATGAGAAGAGAAGGGGTACAGTCAGAACCGACAGGGAGAGGGAGATGAGAAGAGAAGGGGTACAGTCAGAACCGACAGGGAGAGGGAGATGACAAGAGAAGGGGAACAGTCAGAACCGACAGGGAGAGGGAGAAGGGGAACAGTCAGAACCGACAGGGAGAGGGAGATGAGAAGGGGAACAGTCAGAACCGACAGGGAGAGGGAGATGAGAAGTGGAACAGTCAGAACCGACAGGGAGAGGGAGATGAGAAGGGGAACAGTCAAAACCGACAGGGAGAGGGAGATGAGAAGGGGAACAGTCAGAACCGACAGGGAGAGGGAGATGAGAAGGGGAACAGTCAGAACCGACAGGGAGAGGGAGAAGGGGAACAGTCAGAACCGACAGGGAGAGGGAGATGAGAAGGGGAACAGTCAGAACCGACAGGGAGAGGGAGATGAGAAGGGGAACAGTCAGAACCGACAGGGAGAGGGAGATGAGAAGGGGTACAGTCAGAACCGACAGGGAGAGGGAGATGAGAAGTGGAACAGTAGGAGGATTGAAGGGAGGGTTAGTGGATGTGAAACAGAGGAGAGGAGAGATAGTGAAGGGAGGGTTAGGGGATGTGAAACAGAGGAGAGGAGAGGAGAGATAGTGAAGGGAGGGTTAGGGGATGTGAAACAGAGGAGAGGAGAGATAGTGAAGGGAGGGTTAGGGGATGTGAAACAGAGGAGAGGAGATATAGTGAAGGGAGGGTTAGGGGATGTGAAACAGAGGAGAGGAGAGATAGTGAAGGGAGGGTTAGGGGATGTGAAACAGAGGAGAGGAGAAATAGTAAAAGGAGGGTTAGGGGATGTGAAACAGAGGAGAGGAGAGATAGTGAAGGGAGGGTTAGGGGATATGAAACAGAGGAGAGGAGAGATAGTGAAGGGAGGGTTAGGGGATGTGAAACAGAGGAGAGATAGTGAAGGGAGGGTTAGGGGATGTGAAACAGAGGAGAGGAGAGATAGTGAAGGGAGGGTTTGGGGATGTGAAACAGAGGAGAGGAGAGATAGTGAAGGGAGGGTTAGGGGATGTGAAACAGAGGAGAGGAGAGATAGTGAAGGGAGGGTTAGGGGATGTGAAACAGAGGAGAGGAGAGATAGTGAAGGGAGGGTTAGGGGATGTGAAACAGAGGAGAGGAGAGGAGAGATAGTGAAGGGAGGGTTAGGGGATGTGAAACAGAGGAGAGGAGAGATAGTGAAGGGAGGGTTAGGGGATGTGAAACAGAGGAGAGATAGTGGTAGATTTTTAAGGGGGTTAAGAGATAATGTGTGTTTGGTAGATATGTGGGGGGGTGCAGGGATAATGTGTGGGTTTGTCAAATATTTGCATCTGAGTAAATTGGTCAGACTTGATTTGCATGTCAATGTCTCTGTCTCCCAGACCTAGATTAGAAATACACACATTCACTAATCCCAAATTACCAGCACACTATAGCATGGTTGTCACGTTCTGACCTTTATTTCCTTTGTTTTGTCATTATTTAGTATGGTCAGGGTGTGAGTTGGGGTGGGCAGTCTATGTTTGTTTTTCTATGATTTGGGTATCTCTATGTTTCGGCCTAGTATGGTTCTCAATCAGAGGCAGGTGTCATTAGTTGTCTCTGATTGAGAATCATACTTAGGTAGCCTGGGTTTCACTGTGTGTTTGTGGGTGATTGTTCCTGTCTCTGTGTTTTGTACCAGATAGGGCTGTTTTGTTTTTGTTAGTTTGTTCATGTGAAGTGATTTATTAAAACATGAATCAAAATAACCACCCTGCACTTTGGTCCGCCTCTCCGTCAATGGAAGAAATCCCTTACAATGGTGCAGGGTGCTGTGTGTGCATGTGTGTGTTTTGAGCTTGTACGTTGAGCTTGTGTCATGTTTATATATGCATGGTTATTAGTGTCTTCTGATGTACATGTTCCTGTGTGTGTGTTTTTTATATTTTTTATTTAACCTTTATTTAACCAGGCAAGTCAGTTAAGAACAAATTCTTATTTTCAATGATGACCTAGAAACAGTGGGTTAACTGCCTGTTCAGGGGCAGAACGAGAGATTTGTACCTTGTCAGCTCGGGGATTTGAACTTTCAACCTTTTGGTTACTAATCCAACACTCTAACAACTAGGCTATGCTACCTCCCGTGGTCATATAGGAGGTTTCCATGTCTGAAGGTGGAATTCTCCTCCTGTGGGAGAGGTCAGAGTGGAGATGAGAGGTCAGACTGTAGATGAGAGCTAAGACCCCCACTACCACACACTGGCGTATCCTGTGTTGTTGTGCAGATTGCTTTGTTTGCAGTGTGTTCCAGTCTTCAAGCCTTTATAGCATGAAATACTCTGCCACTGTGAAGCCATGGTGCAGGTGTTTACACCACACACACACGC